>NC_057812.1:172586729-172607713 GCF_018294505.1 Triticum aestivum
TGAATATATTGCTCAAAAGCGACAAAAATCAAGGGTCATTCCTAGACTTTTGCTGATTCAGTTTATAAGGAAAATCGGATCAAAAATCTGGAGTGCACTAATTAATATTTATATATAAATTGCAAAAGCATCCATTGCATGTATTTCAAACCGCTCTCACTCTATGGATCGATAACGATAATATGAAATAAACACATGCACATGCTAGAATTCAATAGAGTATGGGTGTCTGATAGACCGATTTTTCGTCCATACGCAATTTGCAAAATTCATGATCTCATCCAAAAATAATAATGCCATTTATATCTTAATTTAATGCGTAGAACCGCCTTTTACACGTAGATGCACTATGCCTCGGTCCGTTCTCACAAACACGATATATATCTCTCTATCTACCGCATAAGTGCACACACTTTATATGCACCGTCATTTCTCTTTCACACATGCTCACAATCTCTTTCAGGGTGTCGGGGAGTCTCACGCACATGCTCTCTCTGTACCTCTCTCTCTTTCTGACTACCATGTACCACTCTTTTCACTAATCTCAGTTGGAAAACACTATTTCTCTCACATGCATATATACACACACGCACGGTCTCTACTAGCCCTCTATATGCACATATATGTGCCTACGTGTCTCCCGCACGCACATTATCTTTAGGCCTCTCTCGCACATGTACATTGCCCCCCCTCCCCCGACACACCTCTCTCTTAGTAGTTGGCAGATATGATTCCATCATATCATTCGGTAGGATATCCATGACTGTTAGGCTGGATGGTAATACGAGGCAAAGTTTTACCCTAGTTCGGACCCTTGTAGTTGAGTAAAAAGCCTACTCCTGGTACTATATATTAGTGATAGGGGTGTGTACAAAGTACACGTGAGTCGACGAACTAGCCCCCAAACTTTTATAACATACTGGGGGCCTAGGGTTACAAATCATATATAGTCGGCTTATCACCAGTGGGGATAGAGTCCTCCGCGACTCTGGTAGCTAGCTTCGTGTTGTATGTCGAGTCCTCCACATGGGTCTTCGTATAACGCGTCTCGGTCCAACCTATGTGGCGTAGGATGGAACCGACCCATGAGTCCTCATGTTGACCCACCACAACTAGAAATGATGTGCCCACCACACCACACACACAATCGGCCACTAAGAAAACAAGCATATACAATAGTACAATGTTATACATGAAAGTTAATTGCATGGTGCATCCAAAAATATTTGTTCTACATTGTGAATGTTTATATATTCTCCTAAAATATTAGTCACGGGAAAGAGAAACGAAGGGCATATCTCTCCTTGTCTCCACCGGACACCCTCTCTTTCTACACCACTTTCACGTACGCACACAAACTATCTCTCGGCCCTCTAAAAGTATGCATGCCCATGACACATTCACGCGTGACGGTCACTGTATTTCAAGCTAAAGCACTATACGGTCACTGGACTTCAGAATATGCTCATTACGGTCACCGTATACATTCTCGTGGTGATCATACGGTATCTAGCTCACGATACATCTCCGTATTTTCTTGATGACACCGACGGACTTTGCATTTGATGTGTGCTCCGTATTTTGTTGACAACACTTACGGTCATTGTATTTGAAGCGAAAGCACGATATGGTCACTGGACTTCAGAATAAGCTTATCACGATCACCACATACATTTTGCCATGCTAACCAACATGTGGTTGGATGGTTAGGAGGACAATGGTTTCTCGAGCCCACCAGGGTTAAAGTCCCAATGCTCGCATTTATCCTGGGTTAATTTCAGTATTTTCCGGCGATGTGCGTTCAGTGGAAGGAGACGTTTGACTCGACTACGAGGCACCTATGGTGACTTCGTATCTCAAGATCATATGCTGGCTCACTCTCTCGAAGGTGCTCATAGGGGTAGGGTCTGCGTGTATGCGCTTATAGCGGTGAGTGCTTGCGCGTATATATGAGCCCTTGCGTCTGTACCGTGTTAAAAATACATGTTATGATTATACGGTCACTGGCTCACCCGTACAACTCCGTAATTTGTTGATGACACAATCAATTGACCAGTCAAACGTTCCACGTGGCGCAACTAGTGTTGCACCATCGGGAAGCGTAACCGTGGGGCCCACCTGTCAGCACATATATGAAAGAAAAAAATGGTAGTTTGAGTCTGTACTGTGTTAATAAAATACATTTTAGGGTGATCATACGGTCACTGGCTCACCATACAGCTCTATAATTTGTTGATGACACGATCAATTGACCAGTCAAATGGTCCACATTCAGCAGCGCACATTACCATAGGGCCCACCCGTCAGCGCGTATATGACAGAAATGGTAATAAATTAGTGGTCGGTGGGTACTCGAAGTCGTGAGACCTCTGGTTGGCAGTCGCTGATGGTGGGGGCGCGTTAATTGGGCGGTGGGGTGGGGTTCGCCGAAGAAAAATCTCGGCACGAGGGGGGGCTAGAGGGATGGCCGGTGCGGCGGCGGACCGGCGGTGGGGAGTGGTTTCGGGGCGGGCGGCACGGGCCGGCCACGGGCGGCGGTTCGGCTGGTGGTGGCTGGCGGCTCAGGGGGTGGAGTTTGATGATAAACTGCAGGCCCTTGATTTCGTATCCAACGGCTGGAAAATCTAATGAACAGAGATGAAAAAGTCAGTCGATTGACGTGTGGCCTCACCCCGCACGTACACATGCACGCATGCAAGACACACACGCATGCAGACGTGCAACACCGACACATACACATAACGAACACACGCACGCATGCAGGCGTGCAACACTGACATGTACACATGCACTCACGAACACACGCACGTACACACACATGCATGCAACACTGAAACGTACCCTTGCACGCACGCAACACTCGCACGCCTGCATGCACACAACACACGACGCAAGGCACACGCTCAACCTATACGTGCATGCACCCTTTGTTAAGGATATGGATTGTTACGAGTATTAATCAATCTTATCTGTGATAAGCAGAACATTGATGTTTGCAGCGGTCTTTATGAATCACAATGTATCGAACGGGCTATCAACATAGTAGGCTTATCTACATGAAAAGGATGGCGTCAAACTCAGTGAACAATCATCGGTTTATGAAATGTCCGCTTCTGACCGTCCTGGCCCACCAAAGGTTCCTCTGCTGTGCACTGCCTGCGTTGGGTCACTGACATGCAGGCCATGTACCCAAAGAGCCCACACGTCGGTGGAAAAACGACGCGGTGTCCTATGTCAGAGTCGAGGGTGCCACTCGCTACACGCCCGGCTGAACACGCCTCCTTGCCGCATTCAAACGCCTTCATGAAACCCGCCCGTGTGGAAGCCAAGAAACCCACTCTGGACACACATCCGTTCATGACCGAGCCGGCATTAAACGCAACGCCAGCCGAGCTCCTCCCGTCCGCCGTCTATTTAATCTCCTATTTAAACGAGGCCAAACGCCGGCCAAAAATCGCACACCTCTGCCGCTCCCCTATCTCCTCCTTCACCATTTTGTCCACTCTTACAATGGCTTACGAAGAGTAGTTATTCCGCACAAGTCATTTGTCTAGGTTTGCATCTCTCACACACCCACGTAGGTGGGGGACGTGCACGAAGAGAAGAGGTGCACGCACGGCGCACGTACTCCCGTCTCTTTCCCAACCACACTCGTGCGGGTACACGGTGAAGCTCATTTCTGTATGAAAAGGCAGCCCACGTGGTAATTTGACCGTGTACTGGTTGTCCACTTGGTGGAGGGAGGATCGTCTACCACGGGTGAACAAACAAATTGCGACTTGATGCGTTATGTTAAAAAAGAGGCAAACCATGTGGGGCCTACCTTAGAGGCAAGGCTCTATACACTGGAGTACTTTTGATGTGTCCCGTCGACTCACAGAACGAGGAGAAGCTTACTTAGTACGCCGTCTCCCCCGCCCACGGGCGCGGTGGCTCGCAGGATGAGGTGAAGCTTGCTTACTAGTAGTAGTACTGTACGCCTTACGCCCGCTCCCTCACCCACGCGCGCGGTGGCTCGCAGGATGAGGAGAAATTTTTACTACTTCCTCCGTTTACTCCTCGTCCCTACTACCTTGGTTAGAGAGATTATCATATTGTTTGGAATACATATGTCCTTTAGTACTCCCTCCATGTACTTATACAAGGCCACTGTTAAAAAATACATTTTGCATCTATACAAGGCCACAAATAGTAATCGATACAAAAGTTACTACTCCCTCTAAGGGAGTCCTGGATTAGGGGGTGTCCGGATGGCCGGACTATACCTTCAGCCGGACTCCTGGATTATGAAGGTACAAGATTGAAGACTTCGTCCCGTGTCCGGAAGGGACTTTCCTTGGCGTGGAAGGCAAGCTTGGCGATACGGATATATAGATCTCCTACCATTGTAACCGACTTTGTGTAACCCTAACCCTCTCCGGTCTCTATATAAACCGGAGGGTTTTAGTCTGCAGGACAACATACAGAACAACAATCATACCATAGGCTAGCTTCTAGGGTTAGGCCTCTCCGATCTCGTGGTAGATCTACTCTTGTACTATCCATATCATCAATATTAATCAAGCAGGACATAGGGTTTTACCTCCATCAAGAGGGCCCGAACCTGGGTAAAACTTCGTGTCCCTTGCCTCCTGTTACCATCCGGCCTAGACGCATAGTTCGGGACCCCCTACCCGAGATCCGCCTGTTTTGACACCGACATTGGCGCTTTCATTGAGAGTTCCTCTGTGTCGTCGCCATCAGGAAGGATGCCTCGCCCCGTCTTAAAGACAACACCATTGCTAAGGGAGCTTTGGCTGTCAGCCAAGCCCTCCGGCTAGGTGGTTTTCTTATGACTGCCTGTTCGGCTTCTACGTCGATGATGACTCTCGAGCCATCGAAAACAATCTTCATGTCAGCTTGGAACTTGCCGAGCAGTTAGATCCAATGGAGCTCTCCTCCATAAACAAGCTCTTGGATCGCATCGCCGCCCTGGGAGTCGCTACGGATTATGACCAGATTGGGCCTAAACCCGATTTGAGAGAGATTAACTCTCCCCAAGTCACCCATCACGTTGCCGTGGTAGAGGGACAGTGCAGCGACCCTTCATCTATCTTAAGGACTAGCTACGTCCGGATTCCTGATCCCTTCAAGCCGGATACCCGCGTAGGGGAGGATATCACTCAAGACCTGAACTTAGAGTCAGGCGACGGGCTGGATTCATTGGACAACATCCAGTAATCCAAATTTTCAAGTTCGGAAACTCCTCGGCCTCTGAGCCTCAGGTTGGGTGAAGCTTCGGATTAATTCCACCCACCCACCCGAACACAAGCGATCTATCCCAAATCAGGCAAGAGCCCAAAGAAACAGTACATCATTACTGGGCCAGATTCCTCCTGGTTAGGAACAGGATAAGGACTGCCGCGAGGAAGACGCAATCTCAATCTTCTGCAATAATTGCACGGACAAGGGAATCCTCAACGCCATAAGTCGCCGTGATATTACACGCTTCACTGACTTGGCGTCCATCGTACGAAAGTACTGTGCGATGGAAAGCGCCTGGAAAACCGAAATAAAATTTTGGGACGATCCGGCCCTGAATACAAACCAGTCCGAAATAAAAGGGTGCATCATTGCCAGACACCCGGGTCAAACACCAAAAAGCAAAAACCCTCTACAGGGCATAGAACCGTACTGGAAGGATGGCTCAATGGACCCTGTAAAATTCATAGTACAGAGGACGCCACACAAACTCACAGCCTTAGAGCATGTTGGATACTCCGGCAGGTGGCCAAAATTGGCGAAGATCTCCTAATTCCGGAGGCCACAGAAAGCCACCCCAGAGACACTAATACGGTATTAACAGTCTTCGAGACTTTCGCATCAAATAATATGCGAAAAAGGACACTCCGCGGCCTTGCCAAAGTCTACCAAGTAGCAACAATAAACCCATGGAGTGACACGGCTATTACCTTTAACGCCAGTGATGAACCTAAATTCCGAACAGCCCGAGCACCAGCCGCATTGGTCCTCAGTCCAATAGTGGACGACTTTCATCTTACCAAGGTACTCATGGACGGCGGCAGCGGATTGAACCTCATTTATGAGGAAACCCTCCAAAAAATGGAAATAGACTAGAACCGCATTGAGCGAAGCAGCACAACCTTTAGAGGAATAATCCTCAGTCGAGAAGCGCGCTGTACAGGAAAAATCACACTAGATGTGGTGTTCGGCACGCCGGATAATTACAGGTCCGAAGAGGTCACGTTCCATGTGGCTCCGTTCAGCAACGGTTATCATGCTCTGTTAGGGCGGGAAGCGTTTACAATCTTCCAAGCAATACCCCATTACGGGTACATGAAGCTCAAGATGCCCGGGCCCAAAGGGATCATCACTCTCGCTAGTGATCCGGACATAACACTCCGCGCCGAAAACAAGACAGCCGCACTGGCCCTTGAGGCACTATCCGAAGCCCTAGCGGCTGAGGAACTGACTGCGCTGCGCTCCATGGTGAATAGGGACGATGTGGTACTCGACAAAAGATCCAAGTCCACCTCCTTTAAACCGGCGGACGAAATAGTCAAATTCCAGGTCCATCCAACGGACCCCAATAAAACAACTTCCATTGGGGCACAGTTAAACCCTGATGTAGACGCCGCAGTGCGAGAGTTCCTGCAAGAGAACCGGGACATTTTCGCCTGGCACCCTTCAGACATGCCAGGAATCCCACGCAGGCTGGCCCAGCACAGCCTAAATATCCTAAAAGGATTCAAACCTGTCAAACAAGCTCTTCGGCGTTTTTCCGAACCTAAGAGACAGGCTATGGGACAGGAGCTAGCAAAGCTATTGGAGGCCGGATTCATCAGAGATATAAAACATCCGGACTGGCTAGCAAACCTGGTGATGGTACCAAAGAAGGACAAATCCTGGCGCCTGTGCGTTGATTTTAAAGACCTTAACAAGGCTTGCCCAAAGGATCCCTTCCCCCTCCCCCGCATCGATCAAATTATCGGCGCTACCGCAGGACACGATTCGTTGTGTTTCCTCGACGCATATTCCGGCTACCATCAAATCAAGATGGCAGAATCAGACCAAGCCGCAACGACATTTATTACACCATACGGCCCATTCTGCTTCAACACAATGCCCTTCGGGTTCAAAAACACCGGCGCAACATATCAGCGCATGATACAGACATGTCTGGCAAACCAGATCGGCAAAACAGTGGATGCATATGTAGATGATGTGGTCGTCAAAATAAGACATGTCGAATCTCTAGTAGACGACTTGAGGCTCACATTTGATAACCTCCGAACATACGACATCAAGCTCAACCCGGAAAAATGCGTTTTCGGCGTCCCAACCGGAAAGCTCTTGGGCTTCATTGTATCCGGTAGAGGAATTGAAGCAAATCCAGCCAAGATCCGAGCTCTGTCACAATTGGATATCCCAAAGGACCTCAAACAAATACAAAAGTTAACCGGATGCGTGGCGGCTCTAAGCCGCTTTATCTCCCGCTTGGGAGAAAAGGCCCTACCCCTTTACCGCCTCCTTCGGTGCACCGAACATTTTGAATGGACGGATGCAGCCACGACCGGACTCGACGAAATAAAATCCATATTGGCAACAAACCCAGTCCTGGCTGCGCCAAACATTGGCGAACCAATGCTATTGTACATTGCAGCAACACATCAGGTTGTAAGCGCAGTGCTCGTCGTCGAACGAGAAACGGACGGACACAAATCCCCCCTTCAAAAACCGGTCTACTATGTGTCCACTGTCCTCACTCCGTGCAAATCACGGTACCCACATTATCAAAAGATCGCTTACGCGGTATTCATGGCATCCCGGAAGCTACGACACTACTTTTAAGAGTGTTCAATAACAGTAGCCTCAGAAGTACCACTTAACGATATTATAAACAACCGTGACGCAACGGGCCGGATTGCAAAATGGGCCATTGAGCTCCTCCCGTTCGACATAACTTATAAGCCACGGCGAGCCATCAAGTCGCAAGTTTTGGCCGACTTCGTCGCAGAATGGACGGAGGCCGAACTCCCTAAAGAGTACGACACATATTCAAATTGGATCATGCATTTCGACGGCTCCAAGATGTTGGCCGGACTAGGGGCTGGCGTCGTTTTGACATCCCCCACAGGAGACACAGTTCAATACGTACTCCAGATTATGTACATAGACTCCAACAATGCAGCCGAATATGAGGCCCTTTTACATGGTCTCCGGATGGCAGTATCCATGGGCATTCAACGCCTAGAGGTGCGCGGGGACTCGAACCTCGCAATATCCCAAATAAATGGAGACTTTGATGCCAAGGATCCAAAAATGGCAGCTTACCGCAACGCCGTCCTAAAAATGTCAGCTCGGTTCGAAGGGCTTGAATTTCACCATATAGCCCGGGAAAATAATCAGGCGGCAGATGTCCTGGCACGCATTGGCGCAAAACACGATGTAGTCCCCCCCAACATCTTCTTGGAAAGGTTGTTCAAGCCATCCGTAGTATGGGAAGGGGAGCCGAACAATAACAGCCCGGACCCAACCGCACTGCCCGACACCGAATATTCTGACACAATCGGAGGCTCTGCCAATGAAATAACACCTTCAGCCCATGTAATAATGGCCGTCATCGCCCCGTGGACAGAACCATTCCTCGCTTACCTTACTAGGCAGGAACGCCCCGAGGACCAAAATGAGGCACGCTGCATAGTGCGGCGATCCAAAGCCTACAAAGTCCATGAGGGAGAGCTTTATAAGAAAAACACTACCGGAGTCCTTCAAAGGTGCATCTTCGAAGAGGAAGGGCGGAACCTCCTAGCTGAAATTCATGCCGGACTCGGCGGTCATCACGCTGTAGCCCGGTCCCTTGTAAGCAAGGCCTTCCGTATAGGCTTTTATTGGTCGACGGCCCAGGCAGACGCCCAGGACTTAGTCCAGCGATGCGTCGGTTGCGAGCTCTTTGCAAACCAAAGCCATATGCCACCCACCGCCCTCCAAACTATCCCCATCACTTGGCCCTTCGCGGTCTGGGGGCTTGACATGGTTGGACCCCTTAAAGGCGGAACCCACAAGCAAAAATACTTACTGGTCATGGTGGATAAGTTCACCAAATGGATAGAAGCCAAGCCTGTTAAGACGGCCGAATCCGGACCAGTGATAGACTTTATATCCGGGGTTGTACACCGTTACGGCGTCCCCCACAGCATCGTCACTGATAACGGCATGAACTTTACGACCGACGAGGTAAAACTCTGGTGCAAAAACATGGGCATCAAGCTCGATTATGCTTCCGTCTATCACCCACAAACTAACGGCCAGGTCGAACGTGCAAATGGTCTTATCATGAGCGGCATCAAACCCAGATTAGTGCGGTCCCTCAAGGAATCTAACACGCACTGGGTAGAGGAGCTCGACTCCGTACTCTGGGGGCTGCGGACCACGCCGAATCGCACCACCGGATACACACCATTCTTTATGGTGTACGGCGCAGAGACAGTTTTGCCTTGCGACATAATTCATGACTCACCTCGAGTGCGCATGTACGAAGAAAGAGAAGCCGAGATCAATCGGCAGGACAGTTTGGACGCATTGAAGGAGGAGCGTGACGTGGCAAAAGCCCGTTCCGCATTCTATCAACAGCAGGCTCGAAGATACCAAAGCAGAGAAGTACGGGCCAAAAATTACAATGTTGGCGAATTAGTTCTACGCCTGCCGGACAAGAAAAAGGACAAACTCAAGCCCAAGTGGGAAGGTCCCTTCATAATTGACCAAGTCCTGACTGGTGGAGTGTACCGCCTGCGAGATGCATCGGATAACCGACTCGAGCCGAACCCATGGAACGCAGCCCGTCTCCGAAGATTCTATGCCTAGCGCCGGACTCTGTGTTCGTCTCCTTCCTCTGTCCATTTTTTATATACTGTATGTCTTACATTTCTCTCCTTCTCCCCTTCCTTTCTCTTATAGCCTTTAAAGGCTCATCAAATGATGTGCTATTCGCACTCATTAAACCTGGTGGCTTCTTTTACCAGAAGCTTATTTATAAGGGCTTCATGCCCAACACATGTGTGACACTTCCACATGTACCTTTTATTTCACCATTATATGCATCGATATGACTTAAGTTTTGGCCAAGCTGGGTTGCCTGGCTCCTGTGCTTACCCCTACGTTCCCGATTATTCGGCTAGGCGGTAAAGGGAGCACCTCTGCGATAGTTACTGCTGGATCAGCCGGATGTGTACCTCAGACTGGGTGAAGCCGAAAGCTAGCGTTCTTAAGGGAATATTCGGTCGGTGACCTAAAAGATGATCTTTTTACTTATTTATTTATGCGCCCCCAGATGCTTTTTCCTGCGTCTTTTTCGCAGAATGGGCATGCACTTTAGGGCATGCCTCCCAGGGAAAGGAACCCCTAACGGAACTATTCTTCCTGGAAGATGTTTCTTACTAACCATGTAATATAACATAACTAGTCGGGCACTTGTCTGTTCACGCACTAATGACCCCTACGCCTGGTCTCCATGCATTCCCCGGTTCTTATATAACTGCACGGGAATTCAGACACACTCCGGACAGTCAGGTCCCGAGGCTGAAGCGAAAAGGTCGGCCATGACAAACGATCTACAATCCGGATAGAAGGCATTATAAATGTCAATTAAATTACATAGTCATTCTGACTGATTGTATTCCTCTTCAATACCATCTAACAGGCTGTCTAATTTACAGTCCTGCTGGGAATACTTTGCGGCCAATTCTACTTGGCCGTATACTAAGCTTACAGGGATCTCCTTCCCATCGGGCCCCACAGGACCGACCTCGGCCATGTGGTTGGGGTCAGCCTTTGTGTACCGCGTCTTCACCATGGCCCAGGCCTCCCTAGCGCCTTGACGGCAGGCCGATATCTTCCACAATCGGAAGCGCCGCCGTGCTCCCTTTAGCTTCTCCGCAAGCTCTCCAAGACCTTCGGGCACGGAGATGGATGGCCACAGGGCCTGGGCGACGCCTCGCATCACCTTCCAAACTCGCTCGAGCAGTTACGAGAGCTTGGGAAGAAGGTCACCCGTAGGCATCTCCTCTGCAGGACGACCTGTTAGCACACCTACAGACATTACTCTGTTAGTCGACTTCCCCGCCGAACTTTTTTCCTCCAAAGGTTCATTCAAGCACTTACTAAATATGCCGCGCCGAAGCCGCTGATTCTCCTTAATGGAGTCTGACAGCTGGGCACGAACATCTTTCAGCTCGACGCCCAGCTTGGTGTTGGCATCTTGGAGATCGTTCTTCTCCCGCCTCACCTTTGTCAGCACCTTCTCACCAGCCTTCAGCTGGCGTAGGAGGTGTTGCCTTTCCGGATTCAATCCGGCGCCATCTGCAATTTCATTTGTCAGATTCGCACCCATGCCGTGCTTCGCAAAATACTTATCTTTCGAAGTGTATGTTACCAGAGGGGGTCTCCTTGGGCTCCCCTGCCGCGGCTAGTGCGGCCTCAAGTTGGGCTTTGCACTCTTCCAGCTCCTGGGACAGTAGGGAATTCTTTTCTGTAAGAACCTGCATAACATATGATCCTTAAATCAGTTATTCTAACTGTTTCAAGTCTCGGGGGCTACTGGTATATATATAATTACCAAAATTTTCTTACCCGTATGTCTTTTACATATTGCTCTGTGGCTCTGGCTAGACCATTTTGAGTGGCACGGAGGTACGCATCTCCTGAATTAAAGGCATCTAATGCCTCTTGGGAGAAACAAGCATCGTGAAGAATTGTCCGACGACGCCTGTGGTTCATGGCACTCTCCACCTCAGAGTTGGTGGCAGACAACCTGTCCACATCCTCTGTCAGAGGAGCGTCCGGTGCGCGCCTTGTGTTCGCCTCCGGTCCAGGCTTTGGAGCCTGGCTGGTGGAGGCGCGATTGGCAGCCTCTTCGGATATAGTCCGGCGAGGTCTCTTTGTCCTGAAGAGAGCACGAATGTTAACATGCCTTGAGGGTATAACACCTGGGATAAGGGGGCGCACCATACCTTTGCGCTGACGTCTCGATTCGGACTGCACCTCTTTTCTGCCCACGGGGCCCTGCGGCCCCTCGTTGGCTTGTCGCCACAGGTTCGGCCTCCCGTCTCAAAAACCTCCCCTGCAAAGCTCGGTTGTAATCAGGAAACTGAAAACACGAGAGTGCGGACCCCTATTCGGGGTACTGGGACTTCGATCTCAGTTACCTTGGAGGCTGGGATTATCCCTGGGTAATCGGCCGTAATGGCCACCAAGGCGTTGTCCTTGCTCAATTGATGAAACACTCCATCAATCAGCTCCACAGATACGTCCGGATCCTCTTGAGAGGCCGGGTCGAGGGACCGTCCTGGGTCCTCGAGTTGTGGAGGAGGGCTGTTTATTTCTTTAACAGCCTGGCGCAGTTCCTGCGTTGAAGTCGCTAGACTGAATATTTAACGATGGGGATATAAAACGGATGGGCAAGACGCGACCACTTACCCAGCTTGGAGGATTGTACATAGAAAATCCACCCTTCGGGTCGACGCGGAGAAAATCCTCCTCTTCTCCCTTGTACAAAGCGGACAAGGTCTTTGTTAGAGCCACAGCCGAATCCGGCCCCTTACGGCCATAGCGGGTGGCGTCGTCCTCCCCGTTGAAGTCCCACATGGGGTGGCCTCTATACTGTAGCGGCTGCACCCCTTGCATGATGCATGCGGCCATGACCCCGATCATGGTCAGTCCGGAATGAGCTAACGATCTTATCCGGCCCATCAGGTAAATAATGTCCTTGTCACTTTCCCTCTGAGGGCTCCGTGGACGCCAACTTAGGCGCTTCTTTAGTGGGGCACTGTCGAACTCAGGGAGGCCAATCCGGACAGGGTCCGGCAGCGGGACGTCCTCTATGTAAAACCATTCCGAAGGTCAGTCCTCGGACGCCTTCTTTGGGGTTCCAGATAGATATCCGGTCCCGGCGATGCGCCACACTTCAGCTCTGCCCACTTGATATATTGACCCCTTCTTAGAACGGAGCACGAGACAGAATAGCTCTTTCCACAGCCCGAAATGAGCTCAACACCCAAAAACAGCTCACAGAGGGCTACGAAGCCCGCGATATGCAATACAGAGGCAGGCGTAAGATTGTGTAGCTGGAGGCCATAGAACTCCAGGATCCCCCGGAGAAACGGATGGATTGGAAATCCGAGCCCTCTTATTAAATAAGGGACAAGGCATACCCGCTCTCCTTTGGAGGGGTTAGGGGCACTCTCCGCTTGCTCTCCGCCATTATAGATGGCAAGACCGGCTCGAACCGGGACCATATAGGCCGGGGGGAGAAATCCCTTGGTCTGGAGCGTCACTAGCTCGCTATGCGGGATGGAGCATCTCTCCCAATATCCAAGCTTAGGGCTGGAAGGGCGAAGGGAGGAGTTGCGACGGCTGGCCATGGTGGAATGGACCTTTGTCGGATGCGCTCTGATGAACACTCGCGAAGGGGAGAAGGTGTGGTATGGATCTAAATCCTCGTCCCCTTAAATGGGCGGCTCATTTACGCAGCTAGGGGTGTGGATGTAGAAACACTCAGACTTTTCATATTCGTTTGACACATGGGAGACGACCATTATTGGGCGTAGAAGCCGAGGAGCGCAACATTTACAAGAAACCAGACTTTATTCGACAGGTACACGGAATTTGAAGGAGAACCCGCCTTGCAATGCCGAAGACAAACTGCGCGCCGGACTCATCGTCATTGAAGCCTGGTTCGGGGCCTACTCAGGGAGTCCTGGATTAGGGGGTGTCCGGATGGCTGGACTATACCTTCAGCCGGACTCCTGGATTATGAAGGTACAAGATTGAAGACTTCGTCCTGTGTCCGGAAGGGACTTTCCTTGGTGTGGAAGTCAAGCTTGGTGATACGGATATATAGATCTCCTACCATTGTAACCCACTTTGTGTAACCCTAACCCTCTCCGGTGTCTATATAAACCGGAGGATTTTAGTCCGTAGGACAACATACAGAACAACAATCATACCATAGGCTAGCTTCTAGGGTTAGGCCTCTCCAATCTTGTGGTAGATCTACTCTTGTACTACCCATATCATCAACATTAATCAAGCAGGACGTAGGGTTTTACCTCCATCAAGAGGGCCCGAACCTGGGTAAAACTTCGTGTCCCTTGTCTCCTGTTACCATCTGGCCTAGACGCACAGTTCGGGACCCCCTACCCGAGATCCGCCGATTTTGACACCAACACCCTCCTTTCCAGTTTATGGCTCAATTTCAAAATCTCTCCAACCAAGATAGATGGTGAGTGGTCGAATTATTTTCGTACTCCTAGTTTGCACAAGTAATTAGTATGCTCGTTTTTCTCAAGAATTTATGTTTACCGAGGCATTAATTAGAATGAATGCATGAATGACGACTAAATTTCCATGAACTTCTACATGCATTGGTGAGTTTTCTCTTGACACTGCTTGCATCGGGTGATCTAACGCACCTCGAAATCCAACATGTGATGGTACTACTACAAGTAGTAGAATTGAGACTTATAAAACGGAAAAACGAATGTTTTTTAGATGAGCCCTACAAACCCTAGTGGGTACGTACTCTGTAAAATCAGATTTTCCCAAAACTAAGTCACTTAACCTTTATTCGCTTGTTTCCCTTCCTGCCTCCTTTCCTCGAACAAACTATGCCAAACTCCCCTGCCTGCCGCGCGGGAAAAGACCCTCCCTCGCCTTTTTTAGTCCGGGTTTGTATCGATGGATCGTGCAAAGCAGCAAAAACCCAAGCCGTGTCTTGTACTCCTCCTTCGACGCTCACTTTCATGAATTATGTACTTCCTGTCGCCGACATGTGGGACATATAGCAACCGGGTCAACGTGTCAAGCACCAAATAACAGTGCAGAATAGCAGGGGGACGCACCCCAGTCGTACCGCCCCAGTAGTAGTAGTAATGAGCAATGAGACATCAAATCACAATGCCGCACCTTCCCAGACAGACGAAGCAACCATTATTTCACACTTCGGATCGCCATCATCTCAAACCACGTCATATTGCTTCTGCCTCCAAAGGGACACGCGCATCGCCTTGGCACATCATGACACGTGGGACCGCATGACAGGCCATGCTCCCCCGCCGATCGCTCGGTAAAAGCACCTCATTTTTACTACTATACTTCCTCCGTATCGGTTTACATGGCATGCACGTCGTTCTAGATTGAGAATTTAACTGGTTATATATGTGATGAACAGTATATGCTTAGAAACTACATCCGCTTAATAATCCAATGATATACTTTTTGTGACATAGTAACTCATATTTAGTTAGTCAAATGGATGACCCAGAACTACGTGCACGCCCTATAAACCGAGACGCCTAAAAAAACAAGACGGAGAGGGTAGTTCAGTACGTATCTTTTTAGATCAATATAGTAGGGATTCACCAAGGAGCAAAACCAAGTGGTAGGCTGCACCTGTCGTGTTGGCATAGCAACTCAAGCAGGGTTAGTCCGCACACGAAATGGCGACACACTTAACAGGACCCCTTTGGCCGACATGTGGCTCATCCACCATCTTGTTCCACGTGCGATGCACCAAATTACTGTTCGGAGCAGCGGTTGGAATTGGAGGCACCCCGGTCGTAGCGCCGTAGTAGTAGAAAATGAGCGATGAGGGGTCGAATCACAAAGCCCCACCTTTCTCGCATTAAGCTGGACGGACGAAGCAACCATCATTTCACTCTAGGGCGCAAGAGCATAAAGAAAAGAGAAAATCAATGATGCGTGCGGCAGCTACCTAGGGCACCCTAGGGTAGGGGTCTCCACTACAGATCATTTTTTGAAAGCGCCTCCACTACAAATCGGCTTCTCCCTCGTCCTCTTGAAGAAAACCGATGATGTGTGCGGCAGTAGGGTTTGTAGGAGCACTACCATGGCGTGCGGGGCCACGTCGTAGTAAATGGGAGAGGGATTGAGTTCGAGTTGATGCCTTAAATATGTGTGGGCCGCTTGGTTTTAGGGGAACGAGGCATCATTTTGGGTTCGGAGACTAGTGGAGATATAGTACGTACAAAAAATTGTGGACGTAGGTTCGACCGAAAGGCAATGATGCATGGGCCCTGCATTTTGATATACCCGGGACCGCGTGAGATTTGCTACTCTACTCAAAACTAGTAAGGTACACATGCATTGAACACATGAGATTTTGAAACCAAATTATGAATAAATACACACTATAGCATGTCAAGCTTTGAGTCATATATGCATGATGTAGATGTTCGTTTAGTTCTTATAGTTCATCTCATTCAAAATCAATTAGTTTTATAAAAATGTTAAGATTCATGGGGTTGTGCATTATAAAGCATAAAGTAAAAAAACAAATAATGGCAATTCATTTAGAAAAGAATCAATTATGATACGGAAGATTCTAGAACAAAGGAGAAGTGCTTGTGTTTTGAGGTTTGTGCATTATGCTTAAGTTCAACCATGGAGCCTTCTAAATTGTACATGTGGCAGATCTGGTGGATTGTTGATGATATCCAACGGCCAGTAGTGCTCGGATTTGCCAACTCTGCACTGTCGGATTAGCTTCATCCAGCGACCATCTTTCAATTTATTCGCACACTATATAGTTCTTGTGCCATAGTTGCATGTCTTGGAAAAAAGCTACTAGTGGGTTGTACTAGCTATTTAGGAATAGAAGATGTATACATGGAAGTTGTAGGGAAAGAGATGACATGGAGTATCTCAATTCCTATGAGTAGGGATTGGAAAAGATATCATTTGGTTCACATCATAGGAACTTTTCTATTGAATCTAGAGATGACATGTATCTCAATTCCTATGAGGAGGGATTAGAAAAGAGATGTAATTTGGTTCATATCACAGGAACTTTTCTATTGAATATACGCTGATGCTTATTTTCCTTTGAAATTATGGGAGTATAGGAATCCATTCATATGGACCAAGTGGCTCTAAATCTATAGAAATGATATCATGTTTATTTCCTTTGAAATGTGGAGTATATGAATCTATTCCTATGATCCAATTGGCTCTAAAGTAAAAAATCATATAAAAATCATATCATATAGAGTTCCTATGATATTCCTCCACACCAAAGGATGGTTGAAATTAATGTAGGTGATATGATGGTCTTTCTTTGTAGACTCCTCCCCCATATTTATAGTTACCTCTCGAAGATGAATGAAATGATATATACAGGGTATTCTACATGTGCAATTTGGTACACGAAAACTCGGTAAAAGTTTGTGAGGTTCGAATTTTCAATAAAGCTATATGCACTGCATTTTGGAATGGAGGGAGCATACGACAGTTGCTAACACTCACGTGGAAGATTTGTGTGTAGGGGGAGTGGCTGTTCTGTTAAATGACATGGCAAAACTGACACTGTTGGATGCCGATCTAACGGTTCTTACGGAGTTCGTCAGGAAAAGGCTTGTGGCGAACGTTTGTCGGATAATGATTTATGAACACATGCATTGCATTGATACGTGCCCCCTCTCTCTCACGCACACGCACCCTCATGAGTCACGACTCTCTCGAGTCCTCTCGCACCCATCGTCTATCTGCAGGTAGACGTCACACACATATGTGCTCTTCACACCCTACCCTCAGAACTTCTAAAAAACAAAAGACGTCGCGCACATTTTATTTTAGCTCACACGTCACACACTTATACTATTACTCTTGTGGCGAACATTCTTTGGGCATATATGTTGTACTCTCACGAAGAGAAGCGGTGCATACACGCACTAGTTCTCTCACACCCACTCACGGGTACACGTAGGAGCGCATTTTTTGAAGTTGGTACAACAAAATCACTCCACTATATATATAAGCAGGAGCCTTAGCGCTTGCTTTACTAGGGTTCCTCCCGTTCACTCTCTCATGCTCTCCAGGTCTAAGCAAGACATAGGTGGCCACACTCTCTCTCAGCTCATGTCTAGTCACAAATCCGCCCGGACAACCTCGACCGGGGCTGGGGTGTAGGTGCATCGTTCACGCTGTCATCGGCGGCGAGGGAGGAGACCAACGGCTGCCCACGCGTCCCGATTGGCGACCATGCCGTTCTCTCCGAGAGAGCGCCGGCTCGGGAGGGCCTTCGACCCCTTCTGCCTCCTTGCGGTATTGTGGCCAAGATGCGGCCTCCTGACGTCGTCTTTGCCACATGCCGCCGACCCTTAGGTATATATTCCTTCGAAACCCGCCTTGCTCTACTGCCTCAGCTCCCCACTTGCCTTCGTGTGGATCTTTTTCTACTTTCGTCCGCTGTTCCAAAGCCACCTAGACTTTTACTATTATTAGAGGTAAAGCTAGTTCATATAGTCGACTCTAAGAGTTGGTTCAAACAGGGAAGAAAGTGGGAAAGCTGTAGCATGAATCTAGGACTTGGTTCTAAGAGGAAATGGGGTAAAGTAGTAGATACTGGCTAACCAACCGGACTCTTCGTTGATAAGACGAAGAAAGCATGGTGGATGGCGAAGGGTGGGGGGAAGTGGACCTATCTCTTGGTTGAAAAAGGAAAGAAAGTGACCGGTGTTGGAGGACAACGCAAATGAGAATGAGCAGGTCTAGATTTCCTGTGCTCACATAGGAAAATGTCACCGAGGAGTTAAAAAATGGGACAAATGTAGACATGTTGCCTGAGTGTTTACCGCTCTCGGCAACCACATCTGCCTCACCACTTTATGCCCCTGCTGTCCCTACGCCCATATCGCTACCGTTAATGTAAAATCACATGAAGCATTAAGTAATGCCACCTAATGTCACTATAAGTAATGGTCTAGTGTCATCGACAAATTGAAGCAATGCCACCACTATTTTATGAAGTGCTTCCGTCTTGCTTTATTTCCCGTGAATTGTGTTTTTGCAGTTACACTTAAATCTCACACCGCTAACATTGCTTCATCCCAGTGGAACTGCACAAATTTGATTGCACATTTACTGACCATGTGCTACTCTCATGACAGTAATACTAATGTTATTATTCTGCATGTTAATCAAGTGGCAGTGTTGATGTGATGTGATGCTACTTACTGAAGGACACTTTCATACTGTCAATCTAGTGCCAATTATAACACAATAGATGCTGCTGTTAATCATACGCCACTGCAAATATCTGTCACTGTTTAAATAATCGTATTTCGTATTTGTGCAAATAGGGATGTCTGTCTCCATATCATTTTAGGATGTCTATCTCCGTATCGTTTCTGTCCGCGCAATCAACAGCACACACCTCAGTTTTAGTAGAACTGCACAAAATGATAGGGCTATCCCTCGTTGTCGTCGTCTAACCACCCCTCTTCCAGGTATTCCTACATTGGTAGTTACTAGGTAGAATGACCAACATAATATAAAAGAAGCTGATTCGTACGTTTTACTTCCTGATTGCAGTGTAGGGACAAGCGAAAACAACTGCATCCTAGTCCGGAATGCACTTTCTACCAGTTCATCCATGGACCAAGGACTAGCTGGCACGGCTGCACGGCTGTTTTTTGGACAGGTGCGCGGACAAGAGGCATTGTGGTCTGCTTATTTCTGCAAATAGCGGTTCTTAAATTTAGTGGAATGCACAAGACTTTCAGTTGGTCAGTACACTACATGGTTCAATTCAGCATTCCAGCTGAGAACACAATTATAATTGGTTATTTTGGAATGAGAGAACCTAACCCTGGATGGTGGCAACAAGAAAAAACCAGAGTGAACTCCAGGAAATTTAAGCCTGCTGGGAGGCCCTTTGCTCAGAGAAGCCATGCTTGTTTTTTCTTGATTTGTAAACCTTCTCACAACTTTGTCTTTTGCTGTGAACTAGTATATGTTTGTTATGTTCTATGAATCATTGAGATGTATAAAATAGCTTAACTTATGCTTTTCAAGTTTTTTATGAAGCCGAGTTTAATGTGAGTGTTCCACATGAACGTTGGACTAGCGTGTGAACGTTTCGAATTTACATTGTGGCCTCAGTTAACTACATGAACCACTATAACAAGATACATAGTTGCTTATATGTCAGACAACAGATTGTTGATTGTTACCTGGTCGATAGCCTAGTGTTGAAGCGAGTTGAGCCAATGTGTCATGTTTTGCACAACTGCTTACAAGTGGGGTAGCACCAACAGTGTTTACAATTACTTGTGAATACGTCGACACACAGTTCTCGAACGAGTACTCTATTTCATCAAAACACACACTGCTCGTATGATAAACCGTGACAACTTATGTCTTACCATGCCATATTCATTAAAAAACTAGTGAGGACGCATCTATTTCGGCAACAATTATGATGGTTCTCACATGATTCACGGGCATAGAAAAGTAGCAGCAGTTCCCATAGATGGATTCAAACAGAGTACTAGCCCCAGAGGGCTCGATAACATGCAAGGTTCGGATAATTAGACACAATCCAAACTACTATTAAACACTAGATGGGGCAACTATTTCATGCCTCGATCTAATTTGGGCTGGACACAAGACGGACCTTGCCATGAACATCATCGAGGACGTCCGGCAGCAGCTCAATCCTGTGAACCTTCATGAAGACAACCTTGTGGCCTTGACACTCATAAACTTGTTTGTGGAGGCATGCCACGTCATCTTCCTGTGTAAGCTTGACAAGAACAGTATGCCTCACAAACGAAGGAGTAGCTTTGAACTTCTTGTGCTTCGGTACACCCTAGACAACACGCCTGACAACAATGAGGCTGGAATACAACTCTTCATTGGTATAAGCGCAAATGGCTTCCAGGATCCAACAGCCTAAAAACTCTGTTTTCCCAGTGTGTATATTCAGGTCATCCGCCTCATAGCGAGTGACATGTACAACCACACAATCCTTGTCTGCATCAGGGCTCTAATTGAAACAGAAACAAATTCTGAATTACTTTCCAGTATAAGAAACACAAGTTATTTAAACCACTATGTATAGCATGGCATCGAAGCTAATAAAATTTTGCATTATTCATCACCACATACTTAGATGAAAAACCACAATC
>NC_057812.1:172607945-172648907 GCF_018294505.1 Triticum aestivum
CTCGAAGGGGGAAAACTGCTCCTGCAGTGCCATGGGGCTGTAACCTCAAACTGGGTGTTGACCATCTCAATAGTGGCCGTGAGCATATCTGGGGTCAGCTCGGTGGCTGCCTCCATCTTCTTGGAGCTCTCTGTCTCGTGGGGATCAGCCTCCCGCATCTTCTCCAATATCGGCAAATCTTTTCCTGGTTCTCCTTGGTCCATCATGAAAAACTGACGAATACTAGGAGACCACTGAAAGGAAAACACAATCGCAATGACAATGAAACAAAAAAGAGAGTGAGGATCGGTTACTGCTTTGCAAAAGTTCTTCTTTTTTTCTCTGAACAAAAATATACCAACATCACGGATCTGCTTACCTTCCCTTCGTTGGGAGAGAAGAACAGTGGCAGATGCGAGTGTTGCCTTTCTTGAAGATGGTGACGGAGAAGGGGATTCAGCGAAGAGTGAAATGATGGTTGCTTCGTCCGTCAAACTTAGACTACGGGGAGGTGGGGTTTTGTGATACGACGACTCATTACTGCCGCACTACGACCGGGGTGACTCTCCGCCTGCATACTGCCTTCTAATTTGGTGGATGGCATTTGGGCCCACGTGCTGCATGGCCCGCATGTCGGTGAACAAAAGTATAACGGCATTCAGTAGATGGAGACGTTTTGATGACCTAGGAGGAGCCAGAAGCGGTATTGTATCCACTGTACTAGAGTAATTGTTTTTCTGGGTAGCTATAGAGTGTCTCCACTATACTAGTAGTAATTGTTTCTCTGGGCCCAAGACAAAACAACCCATCCACCTTAGTAAATAGTAAAATCAATTCAAAAGTCCATATATTTACTGAATTAGAGGCGCTAACCACACCCAGCACACCGCCCCCCAAAAAACCTGGGTGTTCTTCTTCCTCCTCACTCCCACCCACCTCACGTCAGCTCGCTCCACTCGTACCCCCAAATTCCTCACCTCACTCCTACAGAAAACCCCAGCTCCCCTTCTTCCTCACTACTACAAAAAAAACCCAGCTCCCCTTCTTCTTCACTCTCACTACAACTAGGCTCGTCATTCGTTACTCTGCTCAAATCCATGAGCGCAACACGACGCCCTCGAGGAAAATGGAGTCGGCTGATCCCAGTGCCAAGAAGACGAGGCTCCCGCCAGCGGCGACGCCTGTTGTAGATCCCGCGCCTGGCAGCGCGGGGAGAAGCGGCGACCCCACCCCTACTGGATCCCAGGAACCCGTAGAATCTCGGGTGAACCACATCAGCGATCTCCCGGACGTCGTCCTTGGGGAGATCATCTCGCTTCTCCCCACCAAGGATTGCTGCCGCACCCAAGTCCTCTCAATTCAGTGGCGCGTTGTGCCCCTTAATCTCGACTATCGTCAGCTATCTCTCTTCAGTGATTTTGAAATCCCTAGAGCCATCATCTCCTCCCACCAGGGCTCCGTTCAAAGCCTCTGCATCCCGTCATGCTACCTGAGCAAGCATACCATGCCCTGCACGGTGGACGCCTGACTGAAATCCCCTGAATTCATAGAACTACAGCTGCTTGAGTTCTACTATTCCCCTGGAAATCACCTACCAGATACCGAACGCCATCTACCTGTGCCCTCAGCACCGATGTCCATCTCGCGGTTTTCCTCCTCTCTCCACACCACCACCTTTGAGCTATGCAACCTAGCAGGCAATCTGGTACTAAACCTTCGACTCCCATTTCTCAAGAAACTTTCACTTGTGCGGTTTCGTATATTGGAGGCCTCATTGCATAGCATCATCCACTCCAGTTGCCCTGCCCTGGAGTGCTTGGCGCTTGTTTTCACAGTTAGAATCGGTTGTCTCCAAATAAAGTCGCCTAACCTTGTAAGAATTGGAATTTCTTTTGACGGAAGGCAGCTCATCATCCAAGATGCCCCTTCACTTCAAAGATTGATCCTTGATTCTAGTTATTCACCGTTGCAAATAACCGTCCTCCCCGCGCCTAAACTGGAGACCTTGAGTGTAATACATGATCTCTGTGCTCATTTCAATATGGTGTTTGGCTCCACAGTTCTTTAGGTACTTTATATTATCATCTAGACTTGTAACCATAAGCTGCATTTTAAATTTCTGCGCATAAGTTATATGTCATCTTGGAGTACACATTTTGTACTACTATTATGTTCTATGCTCAATGAAGAGTTTCTCCATGGATGGCCTATTAATGGTGTTGGATTCTGTCAAGATCTTATATATCCAAATGAATAGTTTTGATCTGAACAAGATTATTGGCTTGCTGCAATGCTTTCCATGTCTGGAGAAGTTGTATATAAAGGTGATAATTTCACGCACATTGGAAGCCCGCATATAGTGTACTAGAATTAACCGTTCAGCTGTTGCTCTTTCGACACTCTTTTTTTAGACCTTAACTATTTTCAATCTTCATGTCTATTTAGGCAACAGGACGGGGTAAGAAAGTTATAACCAATCGGTGGATTCGTAAGCATCGGGATTTTCTCACTTCTCATGAGATTCGATTGAAGACAATAACGCTAGAACGATATGTAGCCAACCATGCAAACACTAGATTTGTCACATTCTTCCTGCTGAATGCGATGTTACTATTGTCCATCAGGCTTAAGTTTATCAGCAGCATGGTTTTGACGGATGGGTATGTGGAAGAGCAAAAAAAGAGTTTCAGGTGGGCAAAAGAGCTTCTGAACGTGTTGGGCTTCTATTTCCAACATATTGTGGTCATAATCCAGTAAATTTTACGACCCCAGATGTTCATTCTATGGACCTGACCGATCCATTTGACTGTGACTGCCGAAAACAGCGCTAGAGTTAGATGTTGTTGCCCTTTTCAACCTGTGTTTTTTTGTAAACCTGATGAACAATTAAACCTTGTGCTTTTGTACAATTTGTAAGCTGGAGTTAGATGTTCTTGCCCTTTTCAACTCGGCTGTGACTGTCATATTTTCTTTGAAGCAAGGCAAATGGCTTGCCAGTCATTTAATTTAGAGTGAAATATTGTAACAACTAACAAATCCCAACCAAGGTAAATAACATCACTCTCGTCGGCTGCTTGAGCTTGCTGTGCATTATAGAAGCCAAGTGATTATCCCCCACCAGCACCCACAAACTTATTTCGAACTAGCACATCAAATGGGCTATAAATTTTCATAGGAAAGGTTGCATGACCATGATAGATTTGGATTCTGACATTTGGGACCCGCGAGGAAATAGCCTATCCAAGGTGGTATCGACTTACTAGCCAGTCAACAAACGATTCTGCCTACTAGCCGTTGGATTGACATCCAACATCTGTCGTGTATCCTCTATCTCTTGTCTTCTTCTTTCTCCAGCCACCCAAACCAAACCACACCGTCGGCTCTGCCTGCTCCCGCCTCCCATGGCTGGCTGCGCCTCCGCCGCCCTACCGTACGTACCCTACAACGTTGGCCAGTCCCTCCCTCTATTTCCCCACATGTCTTGTTATTCTCCGGCGACGTCAGCCCCAACACGCACCCGCACCTGAACCAGTCAACCCTCGTACTCCCCTCCACCTATGACTGGACCAGCGCATCTTCCATGCCTCCTGTTCGTTCTGTCCGAGGCCTCACCGTCGTCCCCCGCCTTGCGGCCTTGGTTCGCTCGCTGTGCATGGTGCGCCGCCCTCTTGCATTGTCAACGTCGTCAATAACCGAGAGGAACAAGGAGATGACTGTACTTGGAGAGGATGACAATAGGGACCCACCAGTGTCATGGCAGTACGCAAGCAAGTGCCTCTATATTAAAAGCCCAAAATATGGTTCCTCCTAATGGTTGGCCATCTGGGGCTCACGCCATTGTCAACATAGTCAATAAACGAGAGAATTACACTACGAGCGGCTGACACCAGGGACCCAGCAGGTCGCGCGGTTTATTTTTTTCTTGAGGAACAAACAGTTGTTATTTATACTAGTTTTAGCGACGGATCAGGGTAACAACGGGGCTGTCCGGGGGTTGTGGCTCGTCTAGCCAGGGTTTTATTTATGTTTACCACATCATGAGACCAGTTGTGTTTTTTTCTTGCTAAAAATGGCTAGCCCAGTTCTATTTTTTTAAGAAATACCCAAACTAGGCCTACTTGCTTTATCAGCCCTGCTGGGCAGCAAATCTTTCAAGACGAGGAGAGTTTCCTTCGATTTGCCCAGAAATGGGCTATACATTTTTAGAACACATCAAACCGGGAATTAGTTTCAATTTTTTTCATTACAAGATTTTAAATTCCATTGATTTTTATGTGTGGACAATTATTTGGATTTTATATTTATATAAATTATTTTTCAAAATAGTTTGAATGTGAATCAATATTTCGGGATTAAAAACAATTGACCGCACCGAAATATGCAAAATTTCATATAATTTTTAACCATGGCCACAATATGGGGTGTAATGCTAACAAAAAGAAGATGGGCTCTAAAAAAATTCTTAAGAATTAGCAAATGGGATGTACATTATTAGAAATAATGCACACGAGAGCAGTGACTGCTGGATGTCCATCTAACGGCTCTCGTGCTTCTTCAATCTCTGCTCTTCCTGCTCCAGCCGCTCAAACAAGCACCGGGGGACTACCTACTCTCTCCTCCCGCGGCCGGCTATGCTGCCGCCCAGGCCTCACCGCCCCACCGTACTCCCATCGCTGGCCTAGCCATCCCTCTACTCACCCACACCTGTTATTATTCTCCGGGGACGGCAGACGAACCAGTAAACCCTCGTACTCCTCCGCGTGGGAAACAACTGCCGAGTCTTCCCTGGCTCTGTGTCGTTCCCTTCCTAGGCCTCACCGTAGTCCACCGCCCTGGTGCTCTCGGTGCGGCCTGGTCAATGTGGTCAATGGGCATCCATCGGAAGTGGACTGTACATGGAGAGGCTGACAGCTGGGTCCACGGCCGCACACAAGGAAATGCCTCCTTATTACGCGCAAAATAATGATTCCTCCACCTGACAGCTAGGACCCACGGGAAGGGCTTCTGTATTTCACGAAAAAAAAATCCCCCTGCTGACAGGTCGGACCCACCAGCTATATCTTCGCACACAAGGAAGTGCCTCCTTATTACGCACAAAAAAATGAATACCCCTACTAGCTGGGACCCACCATAGTGGGTGGCTAACTTGTGGGCCTACTAAGTTGACAGGGACGGAGGGCTTTGTCAACTTAGTCAATATGAACGGTTCTAGCTCCAGTGATCGTACGATGTCCATCCAACGGCCATAGTGCTTCTTCAACCTCTGGTCTTCTTGCTCCAGCCGCCCAAAGCAGTGCCGGTTGTGCCGTCTGCTCCTGCCTCCCGTGGTTGGTTGTGTTGCCACGGAGGCTCACTGCCCCCATACTACTCCCACCATTGGCCAGGCCATCCCTCCACTCACCCACACCCCCTATTATTCTGGGTGACGACAGACTCACACTGCAGCCGAACCAGTGAACCCTCGTACTCCTCTCCGCATGGGCATCCACTGCCGCGTCTTCCCCGGCTCCGTGTTGTCCCCTTCCTAGGCCTTGCCGTCATCCACCACCTTGGTGCTCTCGGCATGGCATGGTCAATGTGGTCAACGACTGACTTCCATCGGAAGAGTATGGTACGTGGAGAGGCTGACAGCTGGGTCCACGGCCGCAGCTGGGTCCACGGCCACAACCCAGTTTTTTGTGATTTGCCAAGTAAGTCACTTTGTCAGGTCTATTGGCTGCAAATCTTTCAAGACGAGGAGAGCTTCATTCGCCTGGCCGAGAAAATGGCCTATTAGTAATGAGAAATGGGTTGTACATATTTAAAACACATCAAACCGGCAATTAGTTTCAAATTTCTTTTTTCATTTCGAGATTTTAAATTGCATTGATTTTTATGCATGGACAATTTGTTGGATTTTATATTGATATACATTTACTTCTAAAATCAGTTTGAATGTGACTCGAAATTTTGGGATTAAAAACAGTTCGTACCGCACCGAAATATGCAAAATTTCGTACAATTTTTTAACCGTGGCCACAATATGGAGTGTAATGCTAACAAAAAGAATATGGGCTCCAAAAAACCTTAAGAATTAGCAAATGGGCTATAAATTATTAGAAATAATGGCAGATGGGTTGTATGCTGTTTTCCAAAGATTTGAGGCTTTCCTAAAAAAAGGTTGATGCACAAGCAGTGACTGTTGGATGTTCATCCCACGGCCGTCGTGCTTCTTCAATCTCTACTCTTCCGGCTCCAGCCGCTCAAACAAGCACCGACGGGACTGCCTGCTCCCTCCTCCCCGCGGCTGGCTGTGCTGCCGCGCAGGCCTCACCGCCCCACCGTACTCCCATCGCTCGCCTAACCATCCCTCTACTCACCCACACCTGCTGTTATTCTCCGGCGATGGTAGACGAACCAGTAAACCCTCGTACAGTCGTACTCCCCTCCACGTGGGAAACAACTACCGAGTCTTCCCTAGCTCCATGTCGTTCCCTTCCTAGGCCTTGTTGTCGTACACCGTCCTAGTGCTCTCGGCGCGGCCTGGTCAACATGGTCAACGACCAACATGTATCTGAAGTGGATTGTACGCGGAGAGGCTGACAACTGGGTCCATGGCCGCACGCAAGGAAATGCCTCCTTATTATGCGCAAAATAATGATTCCTCCACCTGACATCCGGGACCCACCGAAAGGGCCTCTGTATTTCGCGAAAAAATGTTACCTCCGCTGACATCTCAGACCCACCAGCTATATCTTCGCACGCAAGGAAGTACCTCCTTATTATGCACAAAAAAATGAATACTCCCCCTACTAGCTGGGACCTAGTATAGTGGCAGGCTGACTTGTGGGCCTACTAAGTTGACGGGGACGGAGTGTCACATCCCTGGTTCTGGCCTGATCTATGCTTGCTTCCATGTGTGCATCATGTTTAAATTCGAATGAAATTTGAATTGAGGAATTTTCAAAAGCCTCAGGAAACCTCTAAAAATAACCAACATTTAAATCTTCTCAAAGGAGTCCAAGAAAATGTTCCTGTTATTCCATAGAAATATTGGTAAGAGGTAAAATTCAAACCAATATTTTTGGAGTCACAGAGATAATTATTTTGGCCATTTGAATTAATTCAATAACTATTTGCTTTGGATTCATATTTAATATATATTAAATATGACTCCAATAATTCTGGAAGTTTGTGAGTGGCTTTGTATATATTTTAGCAAGCCACATAAAAACCTACAGAATTTATCAAAATGATTTAGTTGCTAAACTAAATCAAAACAGAGGAAGAAAAAAATAGAAAACAGAACAGAAATATATATAAAAAAAGAGCAGAAGCCCACCTGGTGGCCCAACAGGACCGGCCCAGCGCGGCCCAGCCTACCCTTTTCCTGTCGTCTTCCTCCCCTCGCACCGAAGCAGCTCGGTGGCGAGCGCTGGCGATGCCCCGGCCACCTCCTGCTTGCCGCCTTCCCCTCGTCGCCCTCGACTCCATCCGCGACGCCACGCAGCCCCTGGCCCTTCTCACTCCCTCTGTGCTCCTCCCCCTTCTCTGCTCTCTCCCGCAGCACCACCGACACGCCACCATCGCCGCCGACGCCGATTGCCGCAGCCACCGGCCACCCCTCGCCCTCCCGCTGAGCTCAGGAGCTCCGCCACTCCATCCTCGACCCACCCCACCGAGCCACCTCCCTCCAGAAGCCCCCGAACGACCTCACCGGGCTCGTCTTCTACCTCGGACCCGCTGGCCATCACCGTCAAATTCGTCGGCTCCGGACCCTCCCCGACCTCGCCGAGTGTTCCGTCGTCATCGCGGTGAGCCCCGTCGTGTTTCCCCTCTCTCCATTCGCTCGCCCCCATGCTGTACCCGCCGTCTCACCGCAACCGGAGCTCGCTGCCGCCGGCCATGTTGCCGTCGCGGCCATGGCTTGTTTCGGTCGCGTCCGAGCACGGCTTTGAGCTCGTGGGGCTCACAGGAAGCCCATGCGCAGCTCAGCTTGTCCAAAACCCCACCAGGGCCTCGCGCCGTTACCACCCGAACTCCGGCGCCGCCGCGAGCTCCGTTCCGGCGAGCCCCGGCGTTCCCGTAGCCTCCCACCTACCCCATCAGATGTGGGAGAGCCCGGGCTACGCCCCGGTGCCCTCAGCCGCCGCCTCCGTCGCCTTTAGCGCAAGTCCGGCGTGCCCCCGCCGTGCTCTGTGGTCGTCGCCGGCTAATCTCCGGCCAGCTGACGTGGCTGGCTTAATTAGCCACTAACCACCGCATCGTGTCACAGACAGCCGGGCCCCACCGCCTAACTAACCAGCTAACTAAAATAGATTAGGTTTAATCTAATTGCAGTGGCCCCACGCGTCAGCTTTGACCGCGCTGACGTGGCCTTTGACCCGGCCCCACCTGTCATTGACACTAACCAGCCCTGTGTCACTGACGTGTGGCCCCCACACGTCAGGTTTGACTCTGGGCGACCCAGTTGACCTGCTGACCTCAGCCTTACGCCATGCTGACGCAATATTCCTTTTCTGGAATTTAGTTTATTTTATAAATAATCAGAAAATTCCAGAAAATTGTATAAACTTCTAAAATTCATAGAAATTCAACCGTAACTCCAAATTAAATAAATTATATATGAAAAATTATCAGAAAAATTCAAGGAATCCATCTGTACCATTTTCATGCATGTTAGAACAACTTATAGCTGCTGTTTAGCACAAATCAATTAAATGGCATTTGAATAATCACATATGGAGTTTGAATTTGAATCTTGTATTCAAACCAACTTCATTTAATCTGTTGCTAGTTGCATTAGCTCAAAACACATTCATATTGCCATGTCATGAGCATGCATCATATTGTGCATTGCATTGATTGTATTTCTTCCTTGTTGCCGGTATCTGTTCCCTCCCGATAGACGATGTTCCGACGTTGTGATCGTTGACACTGATGAAGACTCAATGTTATCTTCAGAAGTGCCAGGCAAGCAAAACCCCCTTGTTCATTCCGATAAAATCCCACTCTCTCGCTCCTGCTCTCTTTTACTGCATTAGGACAACAACGACATATTTGTTACTTGCCGCGGTAGCTGAACCCCTTCATCCTTTGCATGACCTGTCATTGCCACAGTAAATAGATGAAACCCACTAGCATGAGTAGGAGTTGTTTGAGCCCTGATGTGCCTACTCATTCATGCTTGTTTGTCATGCCTGCTATTGCTTAGAGTTGAGTCAGGTCTGAATCATCGGGGATGAATCAGAGGTGTGTGAACATGTCCTACTGTGTGTGAGCTAAGTGTGTGAACACGATTTGGTAAAGGTAGCGGCGAGAGGCCATGTAGGAGTACATGGTGGGTTGTCTCATTGCAGCCGTCCTCAGGAACTGAGTTCTGTGTTTGTGATCCATGAACAGCTACTACCACACATTGGGATCCTTAATTGAGTCTCCCGACTTATTAATCAACATGATCTCTGTCCAGGAGTTGCAACTAGTTTCTGGTGTTTGTAGGTAGTGTTAGTAGTCTACCAAGTGGCACCCGGTACAGGTGGGCTTGGGACAGACTAGGCACAGTGGCCCGATGTACCAAGTAGCACCCGGATGGTGGGCTTGGGAACCCTGCTCACATCGTTTGGGGCCGTGAGCGACACCCCGGCCGGATCTCCTTGCGGATGGAACCCGAATAGGCGATAAACCTGGACTAGAGACTTGTTCGGTTAGTCAGGTCGTGGCCGACTCCCTCGCCCGGCTTCCGCTTGAAGGTTGCCGAGGTACATGACGTGTACAGGGCGATAAGTGGCGAGAGCGTGTGTGAAGAAGTACACCCCTGTAGGGTTATCATTATCTATTCGAATAGCCGGATTCCTCGGATATGGAAACTTGGACCCCTTGCATAGTTCATAGACAAGTGAAAGTGGATACTTTAAAATACGCAAGATAAGCGTGAGTGCTATGGATGGCGTTCTCGTAGGGAGACGGGAGCGGATCCATAGTGGTGTATTGATATGGTGAATATGTGGACTCGTGTGCGCCACCTCAAAAGAGTTACTTGCAGTCGTAGTTCAGGATAGCCACCGAGTCAAAGCTGGCTTGCTGCAGTTAAACCCCACCATCCCTTTGTTGATAATGATGCATATGTAGTTAGTTCTGATGTAAGTCTTGCTGGGTACATTTGTACTCACGTTTGCCTATTTTATGTTTTTGCAGAGAGACTTCAGTCTCACTAGTAGTTCCGCTTGGACTTCGACGTTTAGCTTGTTACCTCAGCTACGATCTTGTGCCCTCGGCAGGATCTGGTAGATAGTCAGGCTTCTCAGCCTTTTTCATTTCTAGATGTCTGTACTCAGACATTGTTAAGCTTCCGCATGTGCTTTGACTTGTATGCTCTGAATGTTGGGTCATGAGACCCCTGTTTGTAATATCTCGCTCCTCGGAGCCTATTGATAAATACTTGAGTCGTAGAGTCATGTTGTGATGCCATGTTGTATTTGCACATATCGAGCATATTGTGTGTATGTTATTGAAATGCTTGGTATGTGTGGGATCTGGCTATCTAGTTGTTTATCCTTAGTAGCCTCTCTTACCGGGAAATGTCTCCTAGTGTTTCCACTGAGCCATGGTAGCTTTCTACTGCTCTGGAACACTTAGGCTGGCCGGCATGTGTCCTTCTTCGTTCCTGTGTCTGTCCCTTCGGGGAAATGTCACGCGATGAATACCGGAGTCCTGTTAGCCCGCCACAGCCCGGTTCATCGGAGTCCTGCTAGCCCAGTGCTACAGCCTGGATTCACTCGCTGATGACCGACACGTTCTATGTTGGGTCATGGATGCATGTCCCTGTAAGTCTGTGCCACTTTGGGTTTACGACTAGCCATGTCAGCCCGGGCTCCTTATCATATGGATGCTAGCGACACTATCATATACGTGTGCCCAAAAGACGCAAACGGTCCCGGGCAAAGGTAAGGCGACACCCGTGGGAATACCGTGCGTGAGGCCGCAAAGTGATATGAGGTGTTACATGCTAGATCGATGTGGCACTGAGTCGGGGTCCTGACAGCGTTGGTATCAGAGCTTGACTGCCTGTAGGATTTACCAAGCCAAACTGGTCGAAGTTGAGTCTAGAAATTCTTTAGTTATATAAGGGAATTGATTGTGGGATGGAACGTAAGGCTCTTTTTTTACTCCTTATACCTCATGCCCTTCTGATCTGAGTCATCTTATCTTTCCTACGGGGATTAAGAACTAGGCTATCTCTTCTTTCTATCAGGATCACGTGTTACTAATCCGTAGACTTATAGATTGTTGGATTTAAGTCTCAGTTCAGTTCCTACTACTTCCGTATGTTAATTGTTGATCTCGAAACCTTGATATTGTGTTTCTGAGTGGTTATGCCACCATTTTGTAGTATGTCTCCAAACTTTTTGAGCATTTACAGTCGTTATGCTGTCGGAGTCATCCCAGGTCTCTAAACAGTCTGATGCATTTGCAAATCCCTTCTTCCCGTTCCCGATGTCCTTATGGTCAGATTAATCACACAAATTAGTGAGTTAAGGTACCTTATTGCCTCGACATATATGTTGGAGCTAATAATTATGACCCGAAGTGCTTAGGGGATCATCTAGTGGTCTAGCCATGAGCTATGTTTCCAGTGTGATGATTCTGGCCGTCATTATCGAAAACATCCCGTGATGCCATTTAGTTAGTAGGCATTCTATTTCTGGGTTCTTGAACCCGAGATTCACCCTACTTACATCATGTTGATAGTGTTGCTAGTTCCTTTAGGATATTAGTAACCTTTGCGATAGTCCTCGAGGTCCGTGGTATATCGTTCTTCCAAATACCATGAACCATTCTTGGCAGGAGTTCTTCTGAACCAAAAGATGACAACAAGAGTGCTCTCGATGAGTTCTCCATGCTATATTGTGACTCTGCCAGCTCAACCTTTCTGCATGGGTTATCCGGAAGAATTATGTTGAACTTGGATCGACCTACTAATCTATGCATCCACAACTCAGAAAGTTATATGTTCCTTTGAGTTGTCCCTCTTTAGTTGTCTACTAACCTTCGTCTATCAATTGATAGTCAAGAGTATGTGTGCGTTCTTTATCGATGCCTATTACTCTTGTGGTCCGTCAAGCCATTCTATCGCGGAATGACTAGGAGAAACAAACTCCAGTACCTCTTCCATATCCAGGATTGGGTCAAAGAAGTTGTGCTCCGCGGATCAAATTGCTAATCCAGCTTTTGTTCTGCTCTACCTTGGAGTATTACCATCTTTTATATCGGGATGGTTATGGGAATTGCACACCATCCTATGAACTCTTGGTGCAGTGATACTTCTCTCCATCATTATTCATTTCTCGGTTGCCGTGTTGTTATAACCGGAATGTCGACGAGTGAATCATGGTGTGTGAAATCAATACTCCTAGCAACTCCGTTGCTTGGTAGTTAAATGGACGATAACCTCATTCTTAGCATGTTGATTATTGAATCGTCACCCTAAGGTTGATTGTGCTACCTAGTCCTTATTTCTGGTGCACTCTCCGATCAATGAGTTAGGATTTTGTCAAGTCCTCGCTCATTTGATCATATCGTCTTGCCCTGAAAAGCAAGATTGTTCCCGATCTTAGTAACATATCGGTGGTTCGTGATTTTCTGAATATCTTCTCGAAAGTATCACCAGGTTGTCACCTGACTGTTATGTTGAGCTCGTGATCAAGTTGGTTTATCCTGTAAACCACCCTTTCTCCAAGAATCCGTGTTGGATACCCCTGAGCTAGTTGGTTAAGCTAGACAACAACTTGGAGAGTTGGAAGATAAAAGCTTGCCTGACTTAGTTCATTCCAAAGGGATATTCTTGTGTAGTGTGCGTTGAAGAAAGATGATATCTTCATCGATTGGTCCCTGTGATCAGTTGCTGGACCTATTGTCTTATCAATCCTTTGATTTGAGTGTGGTCTATCGTCAAATCAAATCAGTACCAACGATGCTCGTAATGTTGTCTTACTCGTGGTTGATCCCTCGAGCATACACCATTACATCTTTGGTCTGACCAATGCTATCACCGTGTTCACATGATGGTGGAAGTCTAGTGATATGGAAATTCCGATGAGTTGTTGTTGAGCCCATCAGTAGCATTTTGTCTCCCCCCATGAATCATGTTGAACATCAACCTAGTGTTGGAAACTTGTGTAAGCATTTCTTCGTGTTTCGTTCATGAAGCATATGTTTGGATGAAGGTAGTGACTTCCTTTAATTCATGTGCATCTGATGCAAGTTGCCGCCATGGATTCAAGAAAGTCAATGTTGCTTTCTTTGGAATCATTCCAAATCAGTCATGCACACGTGCGAAGAATTCTGTGGTTTGAAGACTTGCAACCTTCAATCTATATGTATCCCTAGCACACCAAGCCACTGATTGATTTGTTCAAGGAGAAGGAGTTCCTTCATAAGAGCTAATCCGGACTTATATAAGGACTTTGATATCCTCGATGATGGTTCCCAACCTGAACTCGGTAGTGTTTTATTGTAAGACTACCACGTGGTCATGCTTGTCTAGGACATCGTGTTCACACGTGTGTAGCAGAACCAGCTCATGTTTTGGAGTTTGCTATCATAGTTCATTTCCCGAGAACCTCGCAACGTCATCTCGTCGAATTGTGTTGCAAACTTTCTTTTTTCCTCCTAGACTCGATGAGTCTGGAATATCCTGACACCACCCAGATCTGAATCTCAGGCAGATATGATGGTTGGAACATTTCCCAAGAACTATAATACTGGTCCATCGATAACCGGTAAAGTGGATGTCATGGCCAACGCACCCAGCAGGAAGACCTATTATTGTAGTATCTTGATTGAAGAAGTTGGCCACCTCCCCATAAGGATTTCGTAGGATCTACTTCCTAGTTGTTCCTTATGGATTTTTGTGTTCCCGAAGTCCGACCTTTTTACTTGATGTTTTAGATATCAAACCATATCTATGAATGGGTTACACTAGCACATCAAGGAGAACATTAGAAGCCGAGTGCTAAATGTCTCTCGGTCGATCATGCAGATTTTGGTTCCTTGGCCTCGCTAAGGTGAAATCTGAGAAAGTGTTATCTTCCTTTGCATCTGCATCATCCATCATCATTCATCATGGTAGCAAGTTGTGTTGCCAGGATCCTTGACACAGATATTGGTAAAACCTTGATGATTGTGGAAATGCTCAAGTTCTTGAGAGCACGCACAAGCGCTACGTGTTATCATCGGCACTAACTGGGATTCCTCTCAGTTTCCTCGGCAATGCTATGACCTTTTCAAACAGTGGATTCACTCTTTATTGTTGGGATCTTCCCCAGTTACCAGAATCATTCCCAGCATTTGCATTTTGTTCCCAGCTTGCACCGCCAAAGTGCCATTCTACCATGGGTCTCTTCCATTTCCGGTGGTAAGCAAATTCATCCATTATGTTGTCTTCAACAAGGTAATCCACATCATCCAAGTCCGAGTATGCCATTCTACCGACCCCCTCCAAACGATCGCTCGAGAATTGCCTTAGGCTGGTTTAAAGAGTTTCAATGATCTCTGAATCAAAGGTAATTCTTTTTGCCACTTAAGGGGTTATATCTACGAGTCACCATCCCTAAGGTGCCTCGTTGTGGTATCATGGCAACTCAACTCCTTGCTACGTTGTCAATCGATTACCACCTTCTTAAGCGTGAAATTGTTGTCTACCTAGTGAACCCTCATCATCTGTCTCACTCCATTTCCTCAGATGTATGCTTCGTGTCTCAGCTCGAGAGATGTTACTATGTTTCATTCCGTGAGTTAATCCTGAGTTGTTCGACCTTCGAGAAGAACAATTCTTTTAGGGTCTTTCCTTCCTCTCGTTGTCATGATAGTTGGAGTTCTCAGAGCAAGACTTCGAGACAATGATGGTGAACGAATCAACATTCAATTGAAGTGCAACCTGGATCGTGAAGATTGTGCTAGTTGGCGTTCCCCCTTCACCTTACCCTACGCTTGAATCTCGGGACGAGATTTCTGTTTAGTGGGGGTGAGTTGTCACATCCCTAGTTCTGGCCTGATCTATGCTTGCTTCCATGTGTGCATCATGTTTAAATTCAAATGAAATTTGAATTGAGGAATCTTCAAAAGCCTCAGGAAACCTCTAAAAATAACCAACATTTAAATCTTCTCAAAGGAGTCCAAGAAAATGTTCCTGTTATTCCATAGAAATATTGGTAAGAGGTAAAATTCAAACCAATATTTTTGGAGTCACAGAGATAATTATTTTGGCCATTTGAATTAATTCAATAACTATTTGCTTTGGATTCATATTTAATATATATTAAATATGACTCCAATAATTCTGGAAGTTTGTGAGTGGCTTTGTATATATTTTAGCAAGCCACATAAAAACCTACAGAATTTATCAAAATGATTTAGTTGCTAAACTAAATCAAAACAGAGGAAGAAAAAAATAGAAAACAGAACAGAAATATATATAAAAAAAAGAGCAGAAGCCCACCTGGTGGCCCAACAGGACCGGCCCAGCGCGGCCCAGCCCACCCTTTTCCTGTCGTCTTCCTCCCCTCGCACCGAAGCAGCTCGGTGGCGAGCGCTGGCGATGCCCCGGCCACCTCCTGCTTGCCGCCTTCCCCTCGTCGCCCTGGACTCCGTCCGCGACGCCACGCAGCCCCTAGCCCTTCTCACTCCCTCTGTGCTCCTCCCCCTTCTCTGCTCTCTCCCGCAGCACCACCGACACGCCACCATCGCCGCCGATGCCGATTGCCGCAGCCACCGGCCACCCCTCGCCCTCCCGCTGAGCTCAGGAGCTCCGCCACTCCGTCCTCGACCCACCCCACCGAGCCACGCCCCTCTAGAAGCCCCCGAACGACCTCACCGGGCTCGTCTTCTACCTCGGACCCGCCGGCCATCACCGTCAAATTTGTCGGCTCCGGACCCTCCCCGACCTCGCCGAGCGTTCCGTTGTCATCGCGGTGAGCCCCGTCGTGTTTCCCCTCTCTCCATTCGCTCGCCCCCATGCTGTACCCGCCGTCTCACCGCAACCGGAGCTCGCTGCCGCCGGCCATGTTGCCGTCGCGGCCATGGCTTGTTTCGGTCGCGTCCGAGCACGGCTTTGAGCTCGTGGGGCTCACAGGAAGCCCATGTGCAGCTCAGCTTGTCCAAAACCCCACCAGGGCCTCGCGTCGTTACCACCCGAACTCCGGCGCCGCCGCGAGCTCCGTTCCGGCGAGCCCCGGCGTTCCCGTAGCCTCCCACCTACCCCATCAGATGCGGGAGAGCCCGGGCTACGCCCCGGTGCCCTCAGCCGCCGCCTCCGTCGCCTTTAGCGCAAGTCCGGCGTGCCCCCGCCGTGCTCTGTGGTCGTCGCCGGCTAATCTCCGGCCAGCTGACGTGGCTGGCTTAATTAGCCACTAACCACCGCATCGTGTCATAGACAGCCGGGCCCCACCGCCTAACTAACCAGCTAACTAAAATAGATTAGGTTTAATCTAATTGCAGTGGCCCCACGCGTCAGCTTTGACCGCGCTGACGTGGCCTTTGACCCGGCCCCACCTGTCATTGACACTAACCAGCCCTGTGTCACTGACGTGTGGCCCCCACACGTCAGGTTTGACTCTGGGCGACCCAGTTGACCTGCTGACCTCAGCCTTACGCCATGCTGACGCAATATTCCTTTTCTGGAATTTAGTTTATTTTATAAATAATCAGAAAATTCCAGAAAATTGTATAAACTTCTAAAATTCATAGAAATTCAACCGTAACTCCAAATTAAATAAATTATATATGAAAAATTATCAGAAAAATTCAAGGAATCCATCTGTACCATTTTCATGCATGTTAGAACAACTTATAGCTGCTGTTTAGCACAAATCAATTAAATGGCATTTGAATAATCACATATGGAGTTTGAATTTGAATCTTGTATTCAAACCAACTTCATTTAATCTGTTGCTAGTTGCATTAGCTCAAAACACATTCATATTGCCATGTCATGAGCATGCATCATATTGTGCATTGCATTGATTGTATTTCTTCCTTGTTGCCGGTATCTGTTCCCTCCCGATAGACGATGTTCCGACGTTGTGATCGTTGACACTGATGAAGACTCAATGTTATCTTCAGAAGTGCCAGGCAAGCAAAACCCCCTTGTTCATTCCGATAAAATCCCACTCTCTCGCTCCTGCTCTCTTTTACTGCATTAGGACAACAACGACATATTTGTTACTTGCCGCGGTAGCTGAACCCCTTCATCATTTGCATGACCTGTCATTGCCACAGTAAATAGATGAAACCCACTAGCATGAGTAGGAGTTGTTTGAGCCCTGATGTGCCTACTCATTCATGCTTGTTTGTCATGCCTGCTATTGCTTAGAGTTGAGTCAGGTCTGAATCATCGGGGATGAATCAGAGGTGTGTGAACATGTCCTACTGTGTGTGAGCTAAGTGTGTGAACACGATTTGGTAAAGGTAGCGGTGAGAGGCCATGTAGGAGTACATGGTGGGTTGTCTCATTGCAGCCGTCCTCAGGAACTGAGTTTTGTGTTTGTGATCCATGAACAGCTACTACCACACATTGGGATCCTTAATTGACTCTCTCGACTTATTAATCAACGTGATCTCTGTCCAGGAGTTGCAACTAGTTTCTGGTGTTTGTAGGTAGTGTTAGTAGTCTACCAAGTGGCACCCGGTACAGGTGGGCTTGGGACAGACTAGGCACAGTGGCCCGGTGTACCAAGTAGCACCCGGATGGTGGGCTTGGGAACCCTGCTCACATCGTTTGGGGCCGTGAGCGACACCCCGGCCGGATCTCCTTGCGGATGGAACCCGAATAGGCGATAAACCTGGACTAGAGACTTGTTCGGTTAGTCAGGTCGTGGCCGACTCCCTCGCCCGGCTTCCGCTTGAAGGTTGCCGAGGTACATGACGTGTACAGGGCGATAAGTGGCGAGAGCGTGTGTGAAGAAGTACACCCCTGTAGGGTTATCATTATCTATTCGAATAGCCGGATTCCTCGGATATGGAAACTTGGACCCCTTGCATAGTTCATAGACAAGTGAAAGTGGATACTTTAAAATACGCAAGATAAGCGTGAGTGCTATGGATGGCGTTCTCGTAGGGAGACGGGAGCGGATCCATAGTGGTGTATTGATATGGTGAATATGTGGACTCGTGTGCGCCACCTCAAAAGAGTTACTTGCAGTCGTAGTTCAGGATAGCCACCGAGTCAAAGCTGGCTTGCTGCAGTTAAACCCCACCATCCCTTTGTTGATAATGATGCATATGTAGTTAGTTCTGATGTAAGTCTTGCTGGGTACATTTGTAATCACGTTTGCCTATTTTATGTTTTTGCAGAGAGACTTCAGTCTCACTAGTAGTTCCGCTTGGACTTCGACGTTTAGCTTGTTACCTCAGCTACGATCTTGTGCCCTCGGCAGGATCTGGTAGATAGTCAGGCTTCTCAGCCTTTTTCATTTCTAGATGTCTGTACTCAGACATTGTTAAGCTTCCGCATGTGCTTTGACTTGTATGCTCTGAATGTTGGGTCATGAGACCCGTGTTTGTAATATCTCGCTCCTCGGAGCCTATTGATAAATACTTGAGTCGTAGAGTCATGTTGTGATGCCATGTTGTATTTGCACATATCGAGCATATTGTGTGTATGTTATTGAAATGCTTGGTATGTGTGGGATCTGGCTATCTAGTTGTTTATCCTTAGTAGCCTCTCTTACCGGGAAATGTCTCCTAGTGTTTCCACTGAGCCATGGTAGCTTGCTACTGCTCTGGAACACTTAGGCTGGCCGGCATGTGTCCTTCTTCGTTCCTGTGTCTGTCCCTTCGGGGAAATGTCACGCGATGAATACCGGAGTCCTGTTAGCCCGCTACAGCCCGGTTCACCGGAGTCCTGCTAGCCCAGTGCTACAGCCTGGATTCACTCGCTGATGACCGACACGTTCGATGTTGGGTCATGGATGCCTGTCCCTGTAAGTCTGTGCCACTTTGGGTTTACGACTAGCCATGTCAGCCCGGGCTCCTTATCATATGCATGCTAGCGACACTATCATATACGTGTGCCCAAAAGACGCAAACGGTCCCGGGCAAAGGTAAGGCGACACCCGTGGGAATACCGTGCGTGAGGCCGCAAAGTGATATGAGGTGTTACATGCTAGATCGATGTGGCACTGAGTCGGGGTCCTAACACGGAGGGCTTTGTCAACTTAGTCAATATGCATGATTCTAGCTCTAGTGACCGTAAGATGTCCATCCAACGGTCGTAGTGCTTCTTCAACCTCTGGTCTTCTTGCTCCAGCCTCCCAAACCAGCGTCGGTCGTGCCTCGTGCTCCTGCCTCTCGTGGCCGGCTGCGATGCGGCGGAGGCCTCACCGCCCCCTACTACTCCCACCGCTGACCAGGCCATCCTTCTACTCACCGACACCCCCTGTTATTCTGTGGCAACGGTAACCTCACGCTGCAGTGAACCAGTGAACCCTCATACTCCTCTACGCGTGGACATTCACTACCGTGTCTTCCCCGGCTCCGCCTCGTCCCCTTCCTAGGCATCACTGTCGTCCATCGCCCTGGTGCTCTCGGTGCGACGTGGTCAATGTGGTCAAGGAATGACTTCCATCAGACATGGACTATACATGGAGAGGCTGACAGCTGGGTCCACGGCCGCAGCAAGGAAGTGCCTCCTTATTACGCGCAAAATAATTATTCCTCCACCTGACAGCGGGGACCCACTGGACGGGCCACCGTATTTCGTGAAAAAAACATTTCCCCCTAACTGCTAGGCCCACCAGCTACATGTTCGCACGTAAGAAAGTGCGTCCGGGCAAAAAGAAACGATTATCCCTGATACGTCTCCAACGTATCTATAATTTTTGATTGCTCCATGCTATATTATCTTTTGTTTTGGACATTATTGGGCTTTATTATTCACTTTTATATTATTTTTGGGACTAACCTATTAACCGGAGGCCCAGCCCAGAATTGTTGTTTTTTGCCTATTTCAGAGTTCCGCAGAAAAAGAATATCAAACGGAGTCCAAACGGAATGAAACCTTCGGGAACGTGATTTTCGGAACGAACATGATCCAGGAGACTTGGACCCTACGTCAAGCAACCAACAGGGAAGCCACGAGGTAGGGGGCGCGCCTACCCCCCCCCCAGGCACGCCCTCCACCCTCGTGGGCCCCCTGTTGCTCCACTGACGTACTCCTTCCTCCTATATATACCTACGTACCCCCAAACGATCAAATATGGAGCCAAAACCCTAATTCCACCGCCGTAACTTTCTGTATCCACGAGATCCCATCTTGGGGCCTGTTCCGGAGCTCTGTCGGAGGGGGCATCGATCATAGAGGGCTTCTACATCAACGCCATAGCCCTTCCGATGAAGTGTGAGTAGTTTATCTCAGAACTTCGGGCCCATAGTTATTAGCTAGATGGCTTCTTCTCTCTTTTTGGATCTCAATACAAAGTTCTCCCCCTCTCTCGTGGAGATCTATTCGATGTAATCTTCTTTTGCGGTGTGTTTGTTGAGACCGATGAATTATGGGTTTATGATCAAGTTTATCTATGAACAATATTTGAATCTTCTCTGAATTCTTTTATGTATGATTGGTTATCTTTGCAAGTCTCTTCGAATTATCAGTTTGGTTTGGCCTACTAGATTGATCTTTCTTGCAACGGGAGAAGTGCTTAGCTTTGGGTTCAATCTTGCAGTGTCCTTTCCCAGTGACAGTAGGGGCAGCAAGGCACGTATTGTATTGTTTCCATCGAGGATAACAAGATGGTGGTTATTTCATATTGCATGAGTTTATCCCTCTACATCATGTCATCTTGCTTAAAGCGTTACTCTGTTCTCTTGAACTTAATACTCTAGATGCATGCTGGATAGCGGTCGATGTGTGGAGTAATAGTAGTAGATGCAGGCAGGAGTCGGTCTACTTGTCTCAGACGTGATGCCTATATATATGACCATACCTAGATATTCTCATAACTATGCTCAATTTTGTCAATTGCTCAAAGGTAATTTGTTCACCCACCGTAAAATACTTATGCTCTTGAGAGAAGCCACTAGTGAAACCTATGGCCCCTGGGTCTATCTTCCATCATATTAATCTTCCAACACTTAGTTATTTTCATTGCCTTTTATTTTACTTTGCATCTTTATCATAAAAATACCAAAAATATTATCTTATCATATCTATCAGATCTCACTCTCGTAAGTGACCATGTAGCGATTGACAACCCCTTATCGCGTTGGTTGCGAGGATTTATTTGTTTTGTGTAGGTGCGAGGGACTGGCGCGTAGCCTCCTACTGGATTGATACCTTGGTTCTCAAAAACTGAGGGAAATACTTACGCTACTTTGCTACATCACCCTTTCCTCTTCAAGGGAAAACCAACGCAGTGCTCAAGAGGTAGCAAGAAGGATTTCTGGCGCCATTATCGGGGAGGTCTATGCAAAAGTCAACATACCAAGTACCCATCACAAACCCTTATCTCCCGCATTACATTATTTTCCATTTGCCTCTCGTTTTCCTCTCCCCCACTTCATCCTTGCCATTTTATTCGCCCTCTCTCTCTCTATCCTCCCTCTTTTTCTCTATTTGCCTTTTTTGCCCGTTCCTCGTTTGCTTGTGTGTTGGATTGCTTGCTTGTCACGATGGCTCAAGATAACACTAAATTGTGTGACTTTACCAATACCAACAACAATGATTTTATTAGCACTCCGATTGCTCCTCTTACCGATGTTGAATCTTGTGAAATTAATGCTGCCTTGCTGAATCTTGTCATGAAAGATCCATTTTCCGGCCTTCCTAGTGAAGATGCCGCTACCCATCTAAATAGCTTTGTTGATTTGTGTGATATGCAAAAGAAGAAAGATGTTGATAATGATATTGTTAAATTGAAGCTATTTCCTTTTTCGCTTAGAGGTCGTGCTAAAGCTTGGTTTTTGTCTTTGCCTAAAAATAGTATTGATTCTTGGAATAAGTGCAAAGATGCTTTTATCTCTAAGTATTTTCCTCCTGCTAAGATTATCTCTCTTAGAAACGATATTATCAATTTTAAGAAACTTGATCATGAACATGTTGCACAAGCTTTGGAGAGGATGAAATTAATGATACGTAATTGCCCTACACATGGTTTGAATTTGTGGGTGATTATACAAAAATTTTATGCCGGATTGAATTTTGCTTCTAGAAATCTTTTAGATTCGGCGGTGGGAGGCACTTTTATGGAAATCACTTTAGGAGAAGCTACTAAACTCCTAGATAATATTATGGTTAATTATTCTCAATGGCACACTGAAAGATATACTAATAAAAAAGTGCATGCGATAGAAGAAATTAATGTTTTGAGTGGAAAGTTGGATGAGCTTATGAAATTATTTGCTATTAAGAGTGTTTCTTCTGATCCTAATGATATGCCTTTGTCTACTTTGATTGAGAATAATAATGAATCTATGGATGTGAATTTTGTTGGTAGGAATAATTTTGGTAACAATGCGTATAGAGGAAACTTTAATCCTAGGCCTTATCCCAGTAATTCCTCTAATAATTATTGTAATTCCTACAACAATTCTTATGGAAATTTTAATAAGATGCCCTCTGAATTTGAGACTAGTGTTAAGGAATTTATGAATTCACAAAATAATTTCAATGCTTTGCTTGAAGAGAAATTGCTTAAAGTTGATGATTTGGCTAGGAACGTTGATAAAATTTCTCTTGATGTTGATTCTTTAAAACTTAGATCTATTCCTCCTAAGCATGATATCAATGAGTCTCTCAAAGCCATGAGAATTTGCATTGATGAGTCCAAAGAAAGAACCGCTAGGATACGTGCTAAGAAAGATTCCTTTATAAGAGCGTGTTCTTCTAGTTTCCATGATAATAAAGATGAAGATCTGCAAGTTATTGATGTGTCCCCTATTAAATCTTTGTTTTGCAATATGAATCTTGATAATGATGGGACTGAATATGATCCACCTTTACGTAGAAGGCGTTCCAAAAATTCGGAGTTTTTAGATCTTGATGCTAAATTTGATAAAAGTGGGATTGAAGAGATCAAAACTCTAGATATTAATGAACCTACTATTTTGGATTTCAAGTAATTTAATTATGATAGCTGCTCTTTAATAGATTGTATTTCCTTGTTGCAATCCGTGCTAAATTCTCCTCATGCTTATAGTCAAAATAAAGCTTTTACCAAACATATCGTTGATGCTTTGATGCAATCTTATGAAGAAAAACTTGATTTGGAAGTTTCTATCCCTAGAAAACTTTACGATGAGTGGGAACCAACTATTAAAATTGAAATTAAAGATCATGAATGTTATGCTTTGTGTGATTTGGGTGCTAGTGTTTCCACGATTCCAAAGACTTTGTGTGATTTGTTAGGTTTCCGTGATTTTGATGATTGCTCTTTAAACTTGCACCTTGCGGATTCCACTAGTAAGAAACCTATGGGAAGAATTAATGATGTTCTTATTGTTGCAAATAGGAACTATGTGCCCATATATTTTATTGTTCTTGACATAGATTGCAATCCTTCATGTCCTATTATTCTTGGTAGACCTTTCCTTAGAACGATTGGTGCAATTATTGATATGAAGGAAGGAAATATTAGATTCCAATTTCCGTTATGGAAAGGCATGGAACACTTTCCTAGAAAGAAAATTAAATTACCTTATGAATCTATTATGATAGCCACTTATGGATTGCCTACCAAAGATGGCAATACCTAGATCTATCCTTGCTTTTTATGCCTAGCTAGGGGCGTTAAACGATAGCGCTTGTTGGGAGGCAACCCAATTTTATTTTTGTTCCTTGATTTTTGCTCCTGTTTAGTAATAAATAATTTACCTATCCTTTGTTTTGGTTGTGTTTTTTTGAGTTTAATTAGTTTTTGTGCCAAGTAGAACCGTTGGGAAGACTTGGGGAAAGTCTTGTTAATCTTGCTGTAAAAAACAGAAACTTTAGTGCTCACGAGAACTGCTGCCATTTTTATTTGGAAATTGATATTTAGTTAATTATTTTTTCAGATGATTAATAGATAAATTCCTCATGTCCATCAATTTATTTTAGAATTTTTGGGGTAACAGATCTTGCGCTAGCTACATATTACTACAGACTGTTCTGTTTTTGACAGATTCTGTTTTTCGTGTGTTGTTTGCCTATTTTGATGAATCTATGGCTAGTAAAATAGTTTATAAACCATAGAGAAGTTGGAATACAGTAGTTTTAACACCAATATAAATAAAGAATGAGTTCATTACAGTACCTTGAAGTGGTCTTTTGTTTTCTTTCGCTAACGGAGCTCACGAGATTTTCTACTTTAAGTTTTGTGTTGTGAAGTTTTCAAGTTTTGGGTAAAGATTTGATGGATTATGGAACAAGGAGTGGCAAGAGCCTAAGCTTGGGGATGCCCATGGCACCCCCAAGATAATATAAGGACACCTAAAAGTCAAAGCTTGGGGATGCCCCGGAAGGCATCCCCTCTTTCGTCTACTTCTATCGGTAACTTTACTTGGAGCTATATTTTTATTCACCACATGATATGTGTTTTGCTTGGAGCGTCTTGTATGATTTGAGTCTTTGCTTTTTAGTTTACCACAACCATCCTTGCTGTAAACACCTTTTGAGAGAGCCATACATGATTTGGAATTTGTTAGAATACTCTATGTGATTCGCTTATATCATTTGAGTTATATAGTTTTGCTCTAGTACTTCACTTATATCTTTTAGAGCACGATGGTGGATTGGTTTTATAGAAACTATTGATCTCTCATGCTTCACTTAGATTATTTTGAGAGTCTAAAATAGCATGGCAATTTGCCTAAATATTCCTAATATGCTTGGTATTCAAGAATAGTAAAAACTTTCTTATGAGTGCGTTGAATGCTATGAGAAGTTTGATGCTTGATAATTGTTTTGAGATATGAAGATGGTGATATTAAAGTTGTGCTAGTTGAGTAGTTGTGAATTTGAGAAATACTTGTGTTAAAGTTTGTGGTTCCCGTAGCATGCACGTATGGTGAACCGTTATGTGATGAAGTCGGAGCATGATTTATTTTTTGATTGCCTTCCTTATGAGTGGCGGTCGGGGACGAGCGATGGTCTTTTCCTACCAATCTAGCCCCCTAGGAGCATGCGTGTAATACTTTGCTTTGATAACTTGTAGATTTTTGCAATAAGTATATGAGTTCTTTATTACTAATGTTGAGTCCATGGATCATATGCACTTCTCTTCCTTCCACCATTGCTAGCCTCTCTAGTACCGCGCACCTTTCGCCGGTATCATACACCCACCATATACCTTCCTCAAATCAGCCACCATACCTACCTATGAATCTATTATGAGAGCCACTTATGGATTGCCTACCAAAGATGGCAATACTTAGATATATCCTTGCTTTTTATGCCTAGCTAGGGGCGTTAAACGATAGCGCTTGTTGGGAGGCAACCCAATTTTATTTTTATTCCTTGCTTTTTGCTCCTGTTTAGTAATAATAATTTATCTAGACTCTGTTTTTGTTGTGTTTTTTGTTTTTAATTAGTGTTTGTGCCAAGTAGAACCATTGGGAAGACTTGGGGAAAGTCTTGTTAATCTTGCTGTAAAAAACAGAAACTTTAGCGCTCACGAGAACCGCTTCCATTTTTATTTGGAAAGTGCTATTTAGTTAATTATTTTTCCAGATGATTAATAGATAAATTCCTCACGTCCAGCAATTTATTTTAGAATTTTTGGGGTTTCAGATCTTGTGCTAGCTACAGATTACTACAGATTGTTCTGTTTTTGACAGATTCTGTTTTTTGTGTGTTGTTTGCTTATTTTGATGAATCTATGGCTAGTAAAATAGTTTATAAACCATAGAGAAGTTGGAATACAGTAGGTTTAACACCAATATAAATAAAGAATGAGTTCATTACAGTACCTTGAAGTGGTCTTTTGTTTTCTTTTGCTAATGGAGCTCACGAGATTTTCTACTTTAAGTTTTGTGTTGTGAAGTTTTCAAGTTTTGGGTAAGGATTTGATGGATTATGGAACAAGGAGTGGCAAGAGCCTAAGCTTGGGGATTTCCATGGCACACCCAAGATAATCTAAGGACACCAAAAAGCCAAAGCTTGGGGATGCCCCGGAAGGCATCCCCTCTTTCGTCTACTTCCATCGGTAACTTTACTAGGAGCTATATTTTTATTCACCACATGATATGTGTTTTGCTTGGAGCGTCTTGTATGATTTTAGTCTTTGCTTCTTAGTTTAACACAATCATCTTTGCTGTACACACCTTTTGAGAGAGACACACATGATTCGGAAATTATTAGAATACTCTATGTGCTTCACTTATATATTTTGAGTTATATAGTTTTGCTCTAGTACTTCACTTATATCTTTTAGAGCACGGTAGTGGATTTGTTTTATAGAAACTATTGATCTCTCATGCTTCACTTAGATTATTTTGAGAGTATTAAATAGCATGGTAATTTGCTTAAATAATCCTAATATGCTAGGTATTCAAGATTTGTAAAAAAATCTTATGAGTGTTTTGAATACTAAGAGAAGTTGGATGCTTGATGATTGTTTTGAGATATGGAGGTAGTGATATTAAAGTTGTGCTAGTTGAGTAGTTGTGAATTTAAGAAATACTTGTCTTGGAGTTTGCAAGTCCCGTAGCATGCACGTATGGTAAACGTTATGTAACAAATTTGAAACATGAGGTGTTCTTTGATTGTCCTCCTTATGAGTGGAGGTCGGGGACGAGCGATGGTATTTTCCTACCAATCTATCCCCCTAGGAGCATGCGCGTAGTGCTTGGTTTTTGATGACTTGTAGATTTTTGCAATAAGTATGTGAGTTCTTTATGACTAATGTTGAGTCCCTGGATTATACACACTCTCACCTTTCCATCATTGCTAGCCTCTTCGGTATAGTGTATTGCCCTTTCTCACATTGAGAGTTGGTGCAAACTTCGCCGGTGTATCCAAACCCCGTGATATGATACACTTTGTCACACATAAACCTCCTTATATCTTCCTCAAAACAGCCACCATGCCTACCTATTATGGCATTTCCATAGCCATTCCGAGATATATTGCCATGCAACTTTCCACCATCCCGTTTATCATGACACGTTCATCATTGTCATATTGTTTAGCATGATCATGTAGTTGACATAGTATTTGTGGCAAAGCCACCATTCATAATTCTTTCATACATGTCACTCTTGGTTCATTGCATATCCCGGTACACCGCCGGAGGCATTCATATAGAGTCATACCTTGTTCTAGTATCGAGTTGTAATCATTGAATTGTAAATAAATAGAAGTGTGATGATCATCATTTAATAGAGCATTGTCCCAATAAAAAAAGAAGAGAAAGGCCAAATAAAAAAAGGAAGGCCTAAAAAAAGATAAATGAAAAGGGACAATGCTACTATCTTTTTTTTCCACACTTGTGCTTCAAAGTAGCACCATGATCTTCATGATAGAGAGTCTCTTGTTTTGTCACTTTCATATACTAGTGGGAACTTTTCATTATAGAACTTGGCTTGTATATTCCAACAATGGGACTCCTCAAGTGCCCTAGGTCTTCGTGAGCAAGCAAGTTGTATGCACACCCACTAGTTTCTTTTGTTGAGCTTTCATACATTTTTAGCTCTAGTGCATCCGTTGCATGACAATCCCTACTCCTTGCATTAACATCAATCGATGGGCATCTCCATAGCTCATTGATTAGCCTCGTTGATGTGACACTTTCTCCTTTTTTGTCTTATCCACATAACCCCCATCATTGTACTCTATTCCACCCATAGTGCTATATCCATGGCTCACGCTCATGTATTGCGTGAAGGTTTATAAAGTTTGAGATTACAAAAGTATGAAACAATTGCTTGGCTTGTCATCGGGGTTGTGCATGATGAGAGCATTCTTGTGTGACGAAAATGGAGCATGACTAAACTATATGATTTTGTTGGGATGAACTTTCTTTGGCCATGTTATTTTGAGAAGACATAATTGCTTAGTTAGTATGCTTGAAGTATAATTATTTCTATGTCAATATTAAACTTTTATCTTGAATCTTTCGGATCTGAATATTCATGCCACAATTAAGAAGAATTACATTGAAATTATGCCTACTAGCATTCCACGTCAAAAATTCTGTTTTTATCATTTACCTACTCGAGGACGAGCGGGAATTAAGCTTGGGGATGCTTGATACGTCTCCAACGTATCTATAATTTTTGATTGCTCCATGCTATATTATCTTCTGTTTTGGACATTATTGGGCTTTATTATTCACTTTTATATTATTTTTGTGACTAACCTATTAACCGGAAGCCCAGCCCAGAATTGCTGTTTTTTTGCCTATTTCAGAGTTTCGCAGAAAAAGAATATCAAACGGAGTCCAAACGGAATGAAACCTTCGGGAACGTGATTTTCGGAACGAACATGATCCAGGAGACTTGGACCCTACGTCAAGCAACCAACAGGGAAGCCACGAGGTAGGGGGCGCGCCTACCCCCCCCCCCCAGGCACGCCCTCCACCCTCGTGGGCCCCCTGTTGCTCCACTGACGTACTCCTTCCTCCTATATATACCTACGTACCCCCAAACGATCAAATATGGAGCCAAAACCCTAATTCCACCGCTGTAACTTTCTGTATCCACGAGATCCCATCTTGGGGCCTGTTCCGGAGCTCCGCCGGAGGGGGCATCGATCACGGAGGGCTTCTACATCAACGCCATAGCCCTTTCGATGAAGTGTGAGTAGTTTACCACAGACCTTCGGGTCCATAGTTATTAGCTAGATGGCTTCTTCTCTCTTTTTGGATCTCAATACAAAGTTCTCCCCCTCTCTTGTGGAGATCTATTCGATGTAATCTTCTTTTGCGGTGTGTTTGTTGAGACTGATGAATTGTCGGTTTATGATCAAGTTTATCTATGAACAATATTTGAATCTTCTCTGAATTCTTTTATGTATGATTGGTTACCTTTGCAAGTCTCTTCGAATTATCAGTTTGGTTTGGCCTACTAGATTGATATTTCTTGCAATGGGAGAAGTGCTTAGCTTTGGGTTCAATCTTGTGGTGTCCTTTCCCAATGACAGTAGGGGCAGCAAGACACGTATTGTATTGTTGCCATCGAGGATAACAAGATGGGGTTTATTTCATATTGCATGAGTTTATCCCTCTACATCATGTCATCTTGCTTAAAGCGTTACTCTGTTCTCTTGAACTTAATACTCTAGATGCATGCTGGATAGCGGTCGATGTGTGGAGTAATAGTAGTAGATGCAGGCAGGAGTTGGTCTACTTGTCTCGGATATGATGCCTATATATATGATCATACCTAGATATTCTCATAACTATGCTCAATTCTGTCAATTGCTCAACAACAATTTGTTCACCCACCGTAAAATACATATGCTCTTGAGAGAAGCAACTAGTGAAACCTATGGCCCCCGGGTCTATCTTCCATCATATTAATCTTCCAACACTTAGTTATTTTCATTGCCTTTTATTTTACTTTGCATCTTTATCATAAAAATACCAAAAATATTATCTTATCATATCTATCAGATCTCACTCTCGTAAGTGACCGTGTAGGGATTGGCAACCCCTTATCGCGTTGGTTGCAAGGATTTGTTTGTTTTGTGTAGGTGCGAGAGACTAGCGCGTAGCCTCCTACTGGATTGATACCTTGGTTCTCAAAAATTGAGGGAAATACTTACGCTACTTTGCTGCATCACCCTTTCCTCTTCAAGGGAAAAGAAACGCAGTGCTCGAGAGGTAGCACTCCCCCCTTACTGCTGGGACCCACTAGCTACATCTTCGCACGCAAGGAAGTGCCTGACAGTCGGGACCCACCTGGTCAAAGCATACGTAGCATTGTCATTCTGGTCGCGAACGTGTACGTACATACTGGTCAATGTAGAGGCGCGCACATGTCGTAGTAGAGGCATGCACGTAGCATGTACACGTACGTACAATGGCCAGTGTGCAAGAAAGAAAATACGGCCACGTACGTACATACGGGCGGGGTCTCGAATGCCTACTCGCGCATACGTACGGCCAGGGCTCATGTACATGGCTGGGTCGGAACAGAGAAACTGCATAATCGTCGTGTTCATGGGGAGTCAACCGGCTAGGTCGGAACGGAATGCGTCGTCGTGTTCATCGGGAGGGCTTGGATGGAACAGCCAATGGAAACGAGGCCTGGCGTACCATAGAACGGAGGAAATGGCCTTATGTTCGACAGGCCACGTTCGAAACGAGATCCTGTTCATCGTGAGGGGTCTGGCGTACCGCAAAACGGAGGAAACGGACCTCCTATGGTCGAAACGGGGTCCTGTTGATCGAGAGGGGTGTGGCGTACCGCAAAACGGAGGAAACAGACTTGTGTAGGAGCGCTACGATCGAAACGGGGGTCCTGTTCATCGGGAGGGGTGTGGCGTACTGCAAAACGGGACTCCACGGGATACTTTTCATCTCCACCGTCGACCCCTCTAGCCTCCACGGGCTACTGTTCATCCACCGTCGACCTCCTCCAGCCTCCACCTGCACTGTTCATCCACGGGCTCCTGTTCATCCAGCCTCCACCGCGCACTACTCCACCGGCTACTGTTCAACCAGCCCTCTCCACGGGCTCCTGTTCAACGACCCCTCCACGGGCTACTGTTCATCCAGCCCTCCATTGTCTACTGTTCATCTAGCCCTCTACGGGGTGGTCCTGTTCATCCAGCCCTCCACGGGGTCCTGTTCATCCAGCCCCAACCGGCTCGATCGATCGGGGTCATGTTCATCCAGAGGCAACACCACGGGGGCCTGTTCATTCACCCTCACCGGGAACTGTTCATCCAACACCCCCCAGCAACACTCACTGTTCATCCAGAGGCAGCATCGATCGGCTTTAGTTAGCAGCAGTAGCGAAGGAATCGCTCGATCAGGTTCAGTTAACAGCCATCGATCGATCGCTCGGGTTCAGTAATGCGTAGCCTGCAGTGCAATCCCTCGGGTTCAGTACGCGAACGCCTCGCTTGGGTTCAGTTAGAGCCCAACACCTCGCACCCATGCGCGTGCGTGTATGAGAGAAATGCGCATCGCTCGGCCCCGACCACCCATCGTAATCGGGAACACCCCGATATTTTCCTCGTCCTCGCTTCTACCACGGTTTTTTCCATCATGGACGGCCCAAAGAATGTCATGCAACCGCGTCTCCGGTCCGCCTAGGATGAAAAGCCCATTTTGTGTCATGATTTTTTGTCATAGAAGTAGGAGCCCACCACATCTATGATGATACCGGGTTTTGTCACAATTATCGTCACAGAAGTGTCACAAGTATGACAGAAAAAATTCGTTCGGCCCAAAATGTCACGGATGTGTTTTTTTTGTGCTACAGTGTACAAGTCTATCTCCAGGAATTGTAGGACAAACACATTTAATGCACTGCCGACGTGCCCTCTTGCTCTATTGGGGACGGCAAAGAAGCTCGTCTTGTCTGTCGCCCCCTCCCCTTGCTTTGACGTGCGTCCAAGTTGACGAGGCGGCGACAGACAAGACGAGCTTCTTTGTTGTCCCCAATAAAGCAAGAGGGCACGTCGGCAATGCTGGTTGGCTGGCTGTTATGCTGGTGCGGTGTCAGAGTCTTCACGAAGATCTGCATGCCACCACACATGTGCTTGCTTAGTTGGCCTATGAGCTGCATGCTACCACGCAGTCACTCGCCTAGTTGGCAACACTACAAAAATACACTTCCGTGATGATACGTGTTTGTCACAGTAGGTCGCGTTTTCTATCATGCATGTACATCCATGACAAATTTATGACAGAATCAAGATAGTCATACATGTGCTGTCGTAGAAGTGTTCCATGACATTACCAAAATTATCATCACGGAAGTGTCCACTTCCATGATGATAAATCGCGCGTCACAGAAGTGCTTTCGTTAAGGGTGACCGACACATGGCATCCACCGTAGTGCAACGCCGTTAAGCTATCGGGTCGGGTTTTGGATCCGATAACCCGTTAACAACCCCGACCAATGGGGATTTTCCACGTGTAAAATCATCATTGGCTGGAGGAAACACGTGTCGGCTCATTGTTGGGACAGATGTCAACCACTCATTGGACGGAAGGCGCCTATGATACATCGACACGTGGCACGGCCCAACAGAGGCCCATTCCTGTGAAAAGGCCGGCCCGTTTGACTTGGTCAAAAGCTGGCGGGCCGGCCCATGGAAAGCCTGTTAACGGCATGTTCGAATATAGCCCATTTATAGCCCGCTAACCCAAGGCCCGTTACGCCCTATCCGAATTAGGTCCAGTAGCGTCATCTGGGCCATCTAATATGATTCCAGCCCGTTTTCACTTCTGGCCCATGTATGGCCCATGACGTCTTTTGGCCCATATGAGGCCCTATGTAACTCTTGGCCTACTAACGGCCCGTGGTGAAACTGGCCCGTAATGAACAGTGTATCACTTTACACCCATTAACGGCCCGTGGTGAAACTGGCCCGTAATGAACAGTGTATCACTTTATACCCATTAACGGCCCATTATTCCGTTGGGCCGTTTCTAGCCCATGTTATCTTTCGGCCTTCTCAAAGCCCATTTATTCTTGGCCTCATTTCCAGCATTCGTTTACTTACGGCCCGTTACTGTCATTTTCTACTTGTGGGCCAAATTCAGCCCGTGGTTACAGTCGGCCCGTTTGTGGTCCATTAATACATTGGGCCAATTTCATAGCATCATCAAATACGGCCTATTAACGATGGCCCGTTATGGTCGGCCCATGAACGGACGATTCCAACTCTAGCCCGTTTACGGCCATAATGCGGTCTGTTTGGCCCATGTTTGGCCAATCGATTATACGGACCGTATAAGGCCCATTGATAATACGGCCCGCAGAAGGCCCATTCTTTCTACGGCCCGTAGAAGGCCCATTGTTTCTATGGCCTGTAGAAGGCCCACTATTTCTACGGCCAGTAGGAGGCCGAGTGTCACTACAGTAAATATTATCCCATGGTTATTGTGGCCTAGTTTTAAAAAATAGGTTATTGCAGCCACTAGCTAACCGCGGAAAAAGAACTGCAATGACTACAAGCAAACAAATAAACAAGACAACAAGGAAATAAATAAGCAAAGCAACTAACGCTAGGCTATCACGGCTATTACACATATTACATCCACTCGGCATCAAAGTTCGCCACCAATGCAAATATAGGGAACAAAGCAGCATATCATATACACTGGTTGTCAAAGTTGGCGACCAGCGCAAATAAACGTCGCAGCAAAACAAATCCAGAACTGAAATCACTTCAGAAGATCTCAAGAAACAATATCCTGGGTACCCATAATGCTGGCAAGATGCTTAGCAAGCTTATTAACTTTCTCTTGTTTGGCGCTTAAATCCTCCAGCGCTTGCTGTTGCACCAGAAAATATGCATCTAAATTCTGCAGGGACTTCCTCAGTCCTTCAGCTTCCTGTCGCAGCACATCTGATCGATGTCTTTCAACTTGAAGTTGAGACTCAAGAAGACGAACTGATTCAGGCAGCGAGTTCGAAGAGCTTGTGCCAGCAGTAGTGGCCAGTAACTCGAACACTACATCAAGACAGGACTTTTGGGTTCCCTCACTGTCGTCAAGATAGTTTTTATCAGCTTTCTTGGAGACCAACAGGGATGTCTCACTATCTTGAACCTTATCTGCATTACTTCCTTTACCATTGGATAACGCGGTACTATTCTCCAATATTTTGTCCGCATTCTAAAAGAGAAACAAGCAAACACATCACATGTTTACCATGTTGTATATGAAACTCATTTTGGTAAATGAGTTCAGTAGTAAAGTGGACAGGATAACAACATGAAACAAACATATATCTATGTACCATGGTCACTTTATGGTCTATATCATTCTAGTTTTTGTTGCCAAATCAAGATAGAGACACAGTTCAAATAATATTTGTTCAAGACAAAGCAGAATAGACAGAATATAAGTGTGGGTAACTATAGAGCAATAACAACACTTGTAATGTGCATGACATGAGAACATAACTGTTTATTCAATTGAATCTGAAATCAACATAGAGCAGGTTACAACAGCAAACCAGTTAAAGAAACAGGTTTAAAACATACATGTTGCGCCATTCGAGTTTCAATTCCATCCTTCAAATTTGAAAATAGTTGGTATGAGTAAATACAGTCATGCAAGAGCAAAGGAGTATGAACCATAGCTACAGAACCTGACCTGAGAACAAATCTTCTTCTCCTTTAAGCGTTGAGTTGGGATTCGGAGTGGTGGTCCTCGTGCTTTGGGCACTGCAGTTCCCTTACTAATTGCTTGTGTTTGGGTGCTCTATGGTGGAGACGGTGTTGTGTCAACTGGAACTAGGTTACTAACTGTCGGGGTTGGGGTTAGAAGGGGTGTAGCTGGTTCTCTGTCCAACTGGGTAGGGGTACAATCTGCGAGAGTCTGGGTTATGTGTGGTGGATCTGGTCCTTGGGCAAGTACAACCGTGGTTCTATCTGCATCAACTGGTAGCACTATCTTTTCTGAAAACCGTGTTGTTACTCCCTTAGATACTGTCATCATGCTCTCCAATTCAAATGGCTGATAAACAAGAAAAATAATTGAAAGTATAGACATTGTATGATCGATAGGTGCAATGGATAGTGGGGAATAAAAGAGGGCATGAAATAATTCATATTTATGTTGTCTAACCAAACAGGATAGCATGACACAATTTCACATATATGATGGCTAACTATACAAGATAGCATGACACAATTTCACATTATGATGGCTAACTAAAAAAGATGGAAAGACATAGTTCAAAATATGAGACTATGTAAACAGGATGACATGACATAACTATATAATGTGTTTATTAAATAGGTTGGCATGCCATAATTCACATACATTCACGGATAGAATGCCATAATTCAAAATATCATGACTGTAAACACTAAATAGGATGAGATGATATAACTATATGATGTCTTTATTAAATGGGTTGCCATGCCATAATTCAGATAGATGATGTGTATGTACTATGTAAACATGATGGCATGATATAATTCAAATATATAATTTATATAGTAAGCAAGTAAGCAGATGGCAATCCATATATGATGTAAAAACTAAGCAATGCAAGACAACATGCATGACATGGGTAATATAACCCTGCCAAGTTTGAGCATAGACCTCAGGGGGAAAATAGGACTGGTCATCAGTCTCTGAATCCTCCTCTGAGGAGCTCTCTATAACCAGCAAGATGTCTGCTTCAGCAGGTAGCATTGTCTGCTCTGAATACCTTGTTTTCACTCCAGATACTTCCATCACCGCTTCAAATGGCTGATGCATAGGAAGAGTAGTTGAATATACAAATGTTGTCGACAAATGGAACACGTAATACAAAAAAATGATAGCATGATATAATTCACATACATGATGATTGGCTAAACAGCATGGCATTGCATAATTCACATATATAATGCCTTTGCAACAAGATAGCATTGTATAATTCACATATATAATGTCTTGCAACAAGATGGCAATGCATAATTCACATATATGGTAACTAGACACTGAACATGTGGCATTCACACAAAGCATGCCTAAACTAATCAAATGACATAGCAATGCGAGACACCATACGCACGATATGAGCAACATAACCCTGCCAAGTTAGAGCATACACCTCGGGGGGGGGGGGATAGGACTGGTCATCTGTCTCTGAATCCTCCTCTAAGGAGCTATCCGTAACCAGCGAGATATGCGCTTCGTCAGATAGCATAGTCTGCTCTAAAGACCTTGTTTTCACTCCAGAATTTGCCATCACCGTGTCAAATGGCTGATGCACACAAAGAGCAGTTGAATGTAATAACATTGTTGACAAATGTAATATGTAACGAAAAAAAGGATGGCCTGATATAATTTACATATAAGATGACTGGCTAAGCAGGATGGCATTGCAAAATTCACATATATGATGCCTGGCTAAACAAGATGGCGTTGCATAATTCACATAAACGATGAATAAACTAAACAGATGGCATTCGCACAAAGGATGTCTAAACTAAGCAGATGACATATTTGATGTATAAAGTAAGCAATGCAAGACACCATATGCATGATATAACCAACATCAGCATGCCAAGTTAGAGCGAAGACCTCAGGGGGGAAATAGGAGTTGTCTTCTCCTTATGAATCCCCCTCAGAACAGATATCTTCCTCTCTATTAAATCCGAAATGCGTGGAGGGGGGCTGCCTTTGCGCCTACCATGGAGCGACGTCTGCATGAAATTTTATTGCCACACAAGGCTCGTCTCTTTTGCTCTACATGTTTAGTTCCATTGTTTACAATAACTGTCATGCATAGGAATAAAACATAGTGAGATTATGTAAGGAGTGCATGCAGAAATCCAGAGTGATGGTAGCAACCTGTGGATAGACCCAAAACCAATAATAGTAGGTAGATAATGGCTTCAGTTAAAAAAGCCAGATAATGGCTTCTTTACTATTTGTTTCCCACCCAACATGAAACTCATAGTAGACACTGGAGATTAACCAGATAGTAGATAGATACTATTGATAGCGGCCCCAATATGTACCCCACAACCATTTAAAAACTCAAGTTTGACCATTAGTTTGGAGCTGACTCATAGTCTAATCGGTGAACAAGACGATAAAGTAGCATGTAATATTAAGCGATGCATAACGTAAGCAAACACGAAAGAGTGCGACCTCTCTTGCGGACCCGTTTAGTCCTCGAGGTCATCTGCTCGGTTGATGATGGTAGTGCAGTTTTCATGGCTGCCAACGGCGGGGAAGAAGATCTGAGGCGGCGAAAGACAGTCTGGAGGTCGGATCCCTGCTGTGCTGGACCCTTCTGTCGTTGGAGCAGCTGAGCTGGGGTGGACAACAGCGCAGCAGGAGCGGGACAAACCACACAAGGTTTTCTTTGACAACTATCTGTAAGGGAAGTAATTCTGTAAGGGCTCGTTTCAATTGGAGGATTCCAACAATGCAGGGATAGGAAATAGACAGGAATAGGATAGGAATGCACGTGCAAAACAGAGAATTTAAAAACACAGGATTTCTGCCAATCTGGGTGTTTGATTCACAACAATTGGAAGAGCACAGGATGCAAATAAGCATGGTGAGATTAAGTCAAACCACAAGAAAATGTAGGGTTATAATGCTATTATGCTACTATCTCTTAGTCTTGTGCTTCATGAATAGGAATTTGAAAAGGAGGACAAGTGAAAATTAAAATTCCTATGTTTTTTCTTTCAAGGAGACACTAAAGGAACAAATCCGTGTGCTCAGTGGACAATATATATAACATGTAGAGTAAAAAAGAGATGCAACAAGTGTACAACCTCTTTGGCGAAGCCATGTCGATCTCAGCGTGATTGGGTTGGCCGGTGAGGATGCTCCGGCTGACTTGGCTGTAGGAGGAGGGGAAGAAGATCTTAGGCGTTTGGAGATGGAGCCCGAGGTATTGCTCCGCTGTGATGGAGGGTTTCATCGTTGGAGCAGCTACGGTGAGTTGTACGACATCGAGGTTGAAGCAGGACAAGAGAGACAACGAACAACGTTAACCTGAGTGAAATTCTAATAGCATCTCCAATACATGACGTAAAATACATAAACACAAAGTGCTAGATGTAAAATACATCAGCCGCTCATCTCTGAACTTAACTGTCGAAACTGAATTTAACTGTCGAAACCGAACTTAACTGTCGAAACTGAACTTAATTGTCGAAACTGAATTTTGCTGTCGAAACTGAATTTTGCTGTCGAAACTGAACGCACTAGCAAGGTGAGGCTACACGTCGGTCGACTGACTTTTTCATCTCTGGTCAGTCGATTTTGCAGCCGTTGGATACGAAATCAAAAGCCTGCGGTTCATCTTCAACCTCCACCCCCTAAGCCGGCCAAACAGCAGCCCCCCGCCGCCCGCGTCCGGCGGTGCGCCGCCCCGCCCGCCCCGAAAACACTCCCCACCACCGGTCCGCCGCCGCCCCGACCATCCCTCTAGGCCCCCCGTGCCGAGCTTTTTCTCCAGCGATCCCCACTCCATCGCCCCGCCACCGCCGGCGACCACCGCCCCCATCCTGAACCCTAATATAGATAGTGGGGTACCTCTCCGGCGAGCCCCCCTCCCTGCCGCGGCTGGTTCTTCCTTCACCTGGCAGCATCGGAGTGAAGTGTAGCTAAATCGGAGCAGCATCGCAAGCAAGAGCAAGAGCGAGAGCAGCTGCGCGAGCAAGAGCAGACCAGGCAGGGGACCAAGAGCAAGAGCAGAGCAGCAGCGCAAGCGAGAGCTAAAGCAGCAGCAGGTCCTACTGATGTGGACGTCGCCGCCGAGGGAGCGACACCATGGAGGAAGTGGCCGGCGATGCCGCCGTGGATGGAGCCGCGCTGTGTCGGCTCGGGACCGAGCGCCGGCAGCACCGTGAGATCGAATCAAGAAGAAAATGCGGCGATTAGTGTACAACCTCTTTGGTGGCGCCGATTAGGCCGCAACTTCATCCGAGGAAACGGTGATGATGATGCTCTTCCGGTGGTGCATGTGAAGACGGCGGTGTGGGAATGGAGGTGGCGCGAAAGACGAGGGGAACGTCGGGGCAGCTCCTTGGAGGTGTAGGACGGGGTGGCTGAATTGGCGGGACGATGAGATCGACGACGGATCCTCATCCAGTATGGCGGATGAGGGACGTCGAGGTGTTGCTGTGGACAACATCGTCGGGGGAGAGGCTCCGGCTGGGTGGCGGACGGAGCAGGGTGTGGGGTTTCGTCGCGGGTTTTTGCGGCCTTGGTGTACGAATGGGTGGGCGGATGGGATGGCAGTGGGGAACCATGGCTTAGAGACGCGCTTGTCCGAAATGTGGGGTACGTTACGGAAGTACCGCCACCGATTTGAGGCGGTTCTTTCGGTTCAGGGGTACCACGGGCATTTCCCGTGTCGGGATTTCACGGGAGGTGGGAGTTTTCGCGCGCGCTGTAATTTCGGAATAGCAAGGCGCGGGTTGAGATGGAGGGAGTTGTCGGAGCACAACGAGACAAAGATATATCTTAAATATTTCGGGCTAACAAGGCGCGGGTTGAAATTTCCGGACAAGCCTAACGTGTACTGTACCAAATCAATGCGCCCTACAAATGTCATTCAAAACTTTGAATTCATGTTATGTTCAATTAAAATATTTCGCTACGTGTATAATGAATGCAACCTACTACTCAAATGAACGTTTTAGTGCATTCCAAACGTATATACTACCGCTTCAATATGAACTAAATTTGAATTCGTTTCTCTATTTGAATAAGATCTACAGTAATGATTGTTGTGAAGTCAAAGCATTTGAATTTGTTTCTCTATTTTAATAAGATCTACAATCATCATTATTGTCAAGTTAAACCATCGTTTGTGTATTATCTTCACAGCACACCACATGATTAGTCTCGAGTTACATATGAACTATGTGTACTATATGAACTCGAACTAGATTTTTTGAATCCACTTTATTTTGATTTCAAATCACATTACATTTCTAGCTCTAGCTAGATCTTCATAATCTAAACCATGTCTCATATGTATAATGTGTTTATCACATTATGTATGGTGCCCCACCCCCTACGCCTACAAGTATTTAGATGTGAGTTGCAAACACCACACATTACCACAAATTCAAATAAAATGTGAGAATGTTCGATATATAGTATTGTTTAGATTGTTCAATATTTAGTTGTAAGCTGCAAACGCCACACATTATCACAAATTCAAACAAAATGTGAGATTGTTTGATGTGTAGTATGGTTTAGATTGTTCGGCATTTAGCTGTGAGTTGCAAATGCCATGCATTATCACATTATGGTATAACATGTGCACAGCACGTGTATCACCGCTATATTCATGCATGCAATGTTTAAAACACTATGATCTCCTATTCAAATATATGAATCCGCTTTTATATCAAATTATGATCTTTGTTAGTCTCTTACACCCACACAATCCTATAACCTCTGTAGCTACCACTAACTTTCTCTCGTGCATGCACACGCCCTCCTCGCCCTCCCCCTCCCTCGGGCATTCTATCCATCGGGCACATTCATTTTTTTCTTTAGGTCGTTCTCCCAGAGTCTCCACAACTCCTTTCTGACACACACCGATCGATAAACCTCTCCAGCGATGCCTGCCTACAACATACAAACACACCTTCAATCTCCTCCTTTATGTGTCCTTGCCTCGTGTCTCTCATACGGTCAGGCACACGTGTAAACTCTCGCCCCTCTTTTCATCGCTCTCACAACAGCACACTCCTCCCCCTATCTAGCTAGTAGTTAGGCCTCTCGCACCACCTCCTAGCTCCATTCTCTCTATCTATCCGTCTCGCTGGGCCTTATTTGCCTCTAACAAATGGACGTACACCGACCGATCTCTCGCTATACATATAGCTAGCTAGGTCCTTATAACTCATTTTTACCCACACGTCAATCAATCTATCTCATTAGTTGTGTCTCTCCCTTCCTCCGACAAACAACAATTGATCTACCGATCTAGTTAGGTTTGCTTACCAAACACATGGTTCCCCTTCATCATCCATGGATGCGTCCCGACAGATCTATCACGCACAGGCACACACAGAAACACATCCCCACTCTTATTGATAACATTGCAGTTCCACCCTCAGTTTGTCTAGTAGGCCTCTCCCACCATCTTCGAGAAGCAACTCCATCACCCATCCAGCACTCTACCCCTCTCCCTCCCTCTCTCTCTCCTCTCTCTCTCTCCCATCATATTTCCCGTCCTTCAGTTATGTATGGATGTCGACCAATCTCCCTCAAGACATAGCTGGGTCTCTCCTTCTCAACACATATAGGAGTCGTTCTACCTCTATAGTTAGGCCTCTGCCTACCCCTCCCACCACCCCCTCCCCCCCCCACACACACTGATACATCGAGCGCTCTAGTCATGTCTCCCTGCCACACACAAACTTGA
>NC_057812.1:172649602-172663200 GCF_018294505.1 Triticum aestivum
CGGTTTGTATCTCTCACACCCACCCACGTAGGTGGGGGACGTGCACGAAGAGAAGAGGTGCATGCACGGCACACGTACTCCCGTCTCTTTCCCAACCACACCCGCGCGGGTACACGGTGGAGCTCATTTCTGTACGAAAAAGGCAGCCCACATGGTAATTTGGCATGTGTACTGGTTGTCCACTTGGTGGAGGGAGGATCGTCTAACACGGGTGAACAAACAAATTGCGACTTGACGTGTTATGTTAAAAAAGAGGCAAACCATGTGGGGCCTACCTTAGAGGCAAGGCTCTATACACTGGAGTACTTTTGATGTGTCGCGTCAACTCGCAGAATGAGGAGAAGCTTGCTTAGTACGCCATCTCCCCCGCCCATGGGTGCGGTGGCTCGCAGGATGAGGTGAAGCTTGCTTAGTATGCCTTACGCCCGCTCCCTCGCCCATGCGCGCGGTGGCTCGCAGGACGAGGAGAAAAATTTACTACTCCCTCCGTTTACTCCTCGTCCCTACTACCTTGGTTATAGAGATTATATCATATTGTTTGGAATATATATGTCCTTTAGTAGATTTCAATATGAACTACTAGTACATACTCCAAACACTGATGTATATATATATGTATTTTAGAGTGTAGATTCACTCATTTTGCTCCGTATGTAGCACTCTCCCTCGCCCCTCGACCCTCGCCCACGTGGTGGATGTGCAGCAATTCATTCGGTCTCATATAGCCAGAACGATATATACTGCACTACCATTATTGCTCGACTTCCCGAAGAGGCGAAGATCCAATCGCAAGGTTAATCTTTTGGAGATGCCAAGCCCAAGGTTATAGGAGAACGAGTAGTAGGTGCCGCGTCATTTATAAATAAAGTTTTTTTCATCAGTGGCACGTACGCAATATGATAGGTTCATATGGAGAGAAAGGACGAGGAAACCGCTCCACTATATACATAGTCAGGACGGGCCAGCCTACACGGTTGCTTGCTGGTGTTGCTCTCTTCACACTCTCTCGCAGAAAACGACTGTGGCCACATCTCTAACATGCCGGCGGATCACGTTTGCTTGGGGAAGGGGTGGATGCTTAGTGTAGATGCGGTGGCCGTCGCCGACGGCGAAAACCCACTGTCAGCATGTCCCGGTCAGGGGTCCCCGCCGTTCTCTCTCACAAAGCCGGTGAGGTTGCCTTCGTCCCTTGCTCACTGCTGCGACGTGGGCAGTTGCCGCCTCCCGCCGCCCTCCTCAAGGTTGAGCTACGTCCCTCAGGTACAACTCCCTTTACAGCCGGCTTGCACCACTGCTCCAGCTGCCCACATCACTCCCTGTGGATATTTCTCTACTTCTTTGCCCCGCACATACCTCTATTGGCTTCTACGTACTGTATTTGTGATGAATTTATGTCTCATCAACTAGTCCTAGTAATCTTATTCTAATCACGCTTGTTCAATTTCTTTGCCACATGGATGTTCATCTCGATTTTGGTGAAACTGCACAAAATGATCCGATGGTCAAAAGGTTGCAAACTTCATTTATTAGGAAGCTTGAACGTTGCCAGCAAATTGAAGCCTAGTCAGGGTTCAAGGGCTAGGGACTGCATGGATTTTTTTTCTTTAGCTGCCTCTGTTCCAAAATAAGTGTCAACTTTAGTAGTAGTACAACTTTGTACTAAAGTTTGCACAAAGTTGAGAAACTTATTTTGGAACGAAGGGAGTACATATATGCTATGATCTGTCAATCATTGAGATGCAATAGCATGCATGTTAGTCTCCTTTCTACTTGATGAAATGTTGCAACGGGCAACCTTGGACGCAAGATACATGTAACAGAAGCTGGAAGCTTCATAGCATTGTACAAATTTATCTCGCTGATAAATTACAGTACGTACTATACTAGTACTTCTTCCGTTCCTAAATATAAGTCTTTGTAGAGATTTCACCATGAACCACATGCGGATGTATATAGATGCATTTTAAGTGTAGATTCATTCATTTTGTTCCGTATGTAGTGGAATCTCTACAAAGACTTATATCTACTAGTAATAGCTAGCCCCCACTACTAGGAATTCTCTATCCTCTCCTTGAGCCACGTCATCAAAATTGATGTAGCCGTTAGATGAAGTAAATCAGTCCATAATAGCCGTCTGATCTTGACGTTGAGAGGCTCCGCACTAAGCCACATGCAAGCATGCAGAAATACCATGCCACATGCATGTGAGTGGGTTTCAAATCACATCAACATGTCTGCATGCAAGCATGCACCGGTAGCATGCATGTAAGTGAGCTTTTAAGTCCCATTAACATGTCAAAAAGAAAAATATAATCCCATTATGCAGTAGGAGTTGGCTGATCTTTTTTCCTTACGTGGGATGATCTAAATGATTATGGGAGGTTATTTAATTTGGCTACCACATTTGTCATGCGGTTATAGAGTTTTTTTCTTCTATTAAATCGATAATTTTGCGCAGAGAGATATACCGCTGTTCCGCGCCAACGCGCGGGGACTCATCTAGTAATATTTAGGAACGGAGGGAGTACTATGTAAAGAGTTAGGTGTCGCACGGTGATAGTGTGAGGTGGACCATGTAATCATTGAGCCTGCGTGTTTTCACTGCTCTTGCACGCCTCCACTGTAAGAATGGAGAAAATTGTAATCTAGTAGTAGTATACCTCCTTTCGCCGAAAGCGTGGGACATCCAGCAGTCCTACCACCTCAGTAATAAAGACCAATGAGCCGTCAAATCACATAGACCCAGCAGTAAGTTGGACGGACGAAGCAACCATCACTCTTGCGCCAGTGAGAGGTCGCGTCCGCTCTGCCCGGGCATGAATGCGGCACCGATTCTTTGGAGCGGCGCTGACCGTTTCGGGCGGGAAGCGCGTGCGGACGATGGAGGGGCTTTGGGTGGGCCAGGCTGGTCAGGAGCAGGCGTGGCAGCTGTCCGCATGTCCCTACCGGACACGCCCGGAAACGAGAGGATGCACCGACTCTCGCGGCTAAAATCGTACACTATACAACATCTCTCTGTAGGAGTAGGTCGATCTGTCGCTCTCTCTAACACACACATGGTGTTAAACACACACACACACACACGCACGCACTTTGGTCCCGTTGCACCTTCTAACGTGACTTATTACACCTAGACGGAGGGAGTAGTAAGTATACGAGATACAGTGGCACACTGACTTAAGTCGAATACAAGTGCCCAAAATTTGTGTGCATGTTATAATACGGATTCACTTAAAATAGTACGTGAGCGAACAGAGGGATCAATTGGACAGTGTTCTCGAGCAGTAGCGAGATGTGTGAGTTAAGATACACCGCTGGCGCTTTTAATTTTTCTTATTAATTTGTTTGTTTCACCCTCTGACTGGTGGGACCCAACGTACTACATGGAGAGAGGTAAGGTGACTAAGGCTGCATTATTTCTGCACCACTGTGGATAGTCTTACCATCAAAGCCACATGACACGATTATGATTGAAATCCCAATGACTCCCACACACACACAAAAAAAACACGGCATGCTTGTCACACGAATGCACAAATGTATAAAAGGTTATTTCCCTCTCGTTGAACATAACGGGAGGGTTGTGTAGCTGGTTAGCCTGTTCGCTCATCAAACTTGAGGTCTCGGGTTCGATAACTACACTTGAGCATAATTTGTGCCAGGAGGATTCTTTGACTGGTCAAAATGTTTTCTAGGGTTTGCACGCTTCACACTCTCTCTCCAGTATATATATACACGCTGGAGCCTCAACGCTTGTAGTTGCTCTCTTCACACTCTCTCGCCCTCTCCCTCTGGAGCCTCAGCGCTTGTAGTTGCTCTCTTCACACTCTCCGCCCTCTCCAGATCTAAACAAGACTTCGTTGGCCTTTCTCTCCCCTCACTGCTGCTCAAAGAGCCGGCAGGATCCATCCGTCGGGAAGGGAAGGAGGCTTAACACTGTCGCCGTCGGCGAGGGACTACCGGCGCAGTTGTTCACTTTCCACCCAGCGGCGGCGCGGGAGGTCCTCTGACCCCTTCTTCTTCGCCGTCGTCCCGTCGCCCACCGAACCACGCCCCAAGAACCTTAAGGTATAATTTACTTACTCCACATGCATTGCTCTAGCTGCATGTATACCATGAATCTAGGACGTGGTTCAAAGAGGAAAGGAGTGGGGGAAAGTAGTGGGAAAATTGTATATAGCATGAATCTAGGACGTGGTTCAAAGAGGAAATGAAGGGGGAAAGTTGTATAGCATTAATCTAGGATGTGGTTCAAAGAGGAAAGGAATGGGGGAAAGTAGTGGGGAAAGTTGTATCGCATAAATCTAGGACGTGGTTCAAAGAGGAAAGGAAGGGGCAAAACTACTAGTTCAAAAAGGAAAGGAAGGGACAAGGTTGTAGAGTTTGAGCAGTACTAGATTTGCCGCGCTCACATAAGGAAAGGCGTCTAAAGATAACAAAACTGGGACCAACACAAATATGCTCCTTGGTTGTTTGTTCTTTGTTGCAACAGACTGTGCATGACCACAGTACATTGGTAGATGCACATGGTGCTGGTGCGTCCACTGTCCCATGCAACTCATTAGCTATTGTTAATCTAAGGCCCTGTTTGGTTAAAAACTCCCTAGTCCCTACCTGCTGGGTTCCAGGGACTAAACATGGACTAGAGGTTATTAAATGACATGCTAAAAGACCATGTTACCCCTAGTAATGAACTAATAGAGAGAAGGTGTGATGCGTGGCAGGGGCAACTGTTGGAAAAAGTCCCAAAAAGACTCCCTCGGGGTCTTCTTTCTTTAGTCCCAAATGCCCACTTTTAGTCCTAAAAGTCCCTCCTCTTTGGTTTAGATGGGACTGACACGGAGTTTTTTTAGTCCCTACACCAAAATGTCCCTGTAAACAAACACCCTCTAATAATGCCGCTGGAAAATTGATGCAATGCCACAGTTAAAAGAAAATTACATGTTTAACGAATTTTATTATTAATATAATCTCTATGTTAATATTAATCAATGCCACCGTTTGAGAAATGCTACTGTCTTGCTTTCTTTCCCATTTAGATAAGGTAGATGCTTCTTTTTGTTGGCTTCTGTGTCATCCATCGTTATTGACCACTAATTGTTTCCTTTGCACCTCTGTGTAAACAGGGTTATCTGCTTCACCTTGTTGCCATTGTGACCTTTTGTTGCACTGCACAAAACACATTTGTTTTAAGAGTGTTTTGTGCAGTTCAACCAAAATGTCACACCGACAACGTTGCTTGATTGCTTAATCTTAGTGGAACTGCACAAGAGGAGATCTTACTTCTTGTCCGTTAAGCTGAATTTGGTTCAGATCTTCTTCTTGTGAGTTGTTTGAATTCTGCATCATGAGAGGTCAGTACTAGACTTCTTTCACATGATTCTGCAGTGTGCATTCATATGTTATGCTACTTGTACGATAATGTTGCTTGATTTTAGTGAACTGCACAAATGGAGACAAGACTTCCAATCTATATGTGCACCGTAATATCCCATTGAGGTAAGATAAGGATATTTCACAACTGCTGGCCTGTATTTTCCCACTTTCATCAGAAAATTAAGTTTAGTACTATATTTGTGCTCCCTAATTGACATGCCAAATCTTACATTGAAGGCGAAGCTTGTTTGTTATTGAACCAAGTGATGAAGGGGAAGAACAAGGGGAAGAAAAACAAAAATCAACTCCCGGTGCTGTAATGAAGCACTGGAACTGTGATGACACAAGTAATGATATAGTTTTGCATCTTAATTTATTGCTATGGCTGGAACGAGCAATTATTTTGCCACTGATTTGATGCCACTCTTAATGTAATATGTAATTATCTCTACTTGTGCAAATAGGGATCTTCTTTGAAGATACCATATATTTTAGTGGAACTGCACAAGAAGATGTTGGAAACATTAAACTAATCGAGGAGTATATAGTAAGCATGGCCACCACCGTAGATAGCAACAGATGGTTCTGGAGAATTGCTTCATCTGTATGCTCTACACAATAAGCCTCCTGACAAAGGTTGGTACTTGCCCACTGATTTCATCCATATGATTGAGCTTTGTCATCTCTATTGGTGTTGTGCTACTGTTTAGATACTGTCATGAAAAAGTGGTATTGTCCTTGAGAAGTGCTTCATCTGTGTTGTTTTAAATATTTCCTTTCCTTTTTTTCGAGCAAACAATGATGCTAGCATTTAGTAGTCATCTTGTCTTTGCACAACAGGATCATCTTCCTCTGAAGATGAATATGGAGTACGTGAAGTGACTAGTTCCGATTATGCTAGGATGAAGAAGCCATGTCTATCTTATCATCAGAAGGAGCAGTTGAAGGATGGTTACATTACTCCCCACAAGACCAAACTAACTTCAGCTTAGAAGGACTGACAAAATCTCCATTTTTTGCTGTGATGCGCGAGTACAATGTTGTTCTAGGATTCTTTCTGGTGAGTTCCATTTTTCTAAAAGTGTGCTCTACATGAACCATGTATGTGCCTGTTGAAACTGTCAATTCATAGTACAGTTTGCTCTATACTAATCACTTTTTTGTATTTGTGCAAACAGGGGTGCTCAGCTTGATTTCAATGGGAACTGCACAAAATGTTCATGAATGCATCGAATCATTCATTTCCACCACAAGAAAGGAGGTGCCGATAAGTTCAAGGCGTTGCAACATATAAGGGCGAAATCATACAAGCTACGCGCGAATTTGGTTGATTTTGGTGGAACTGCACAAAAAGAACAGCTGGTTTATTTAGCACAAGGTACCATGTCAATGTCCGAACTGATGGCAAAGCCTGCCCATTCCATAATCGTAGGCATTTGATATTTTGGAATGGGACAACCTTGTCAAATTTTTCTCATTGATTTTAGCAAGACATGCGTTTGATATTTTCGAATGGGACGCCCTTTGCTGTCAGCAGCGTCAATCAATTTTTTCTTTATTCTTTAGTTGTGAAGTAAATATTGCCTCTGACATGTGAGTCGCTGAGATGCATAATCATCGATTGTTTTGAATGTTCTCTATGAATTGCCAGTCTTGTGTGTTTGATTGCAATGTACAAAAATGCTAAAAAGCTGCTCAAACTCTTTGTACTCCTTCTGTTCCTTTTTACTTCGCACGCTGTGAAAGTGCATACTTTTTTGTATAAGATTTGTTAAAGTAGAGATACTTTGACTACAGACAAAACTTGTATGCAGACTAGAAAGGACCGGAGGGGGTACATGTGAAACTGCTGCAAACGAGGTGATCACCCTAGGAATAATGCTAGTATGTATTATTTTGCATGTTCATCCAATGCCAGTGATACGTGAATTCAAACTAATCGAAATAAATTCATTCATACACGGTCGGATTTCATATAAACATGCCAGATTTCATTACATTCCATACATTCTTCAACTAAAAAGGGGTGCGCTGTAGGTATAATTAATTAACTGAAGCTACCCACCTGTGTCCCGCTGAGCCGAACAGAGGCTTCAGTGACTTAACTGCAGGTGCAGTTGTGTAACTGACATGTGGCCTGTTGGGCACACATGTCAGTCAGCCAACTGCACCAGCAGTTAAGTAGAAGCAGCGTTATTCTCTAGCAGAACTCCCCGACTCCACGTCGCCGCCAAGAAGCTAACCGGCCGTCAATGGTCAACCCGCCTAGCTTGGCTTCAATAGGAGGGTAGCAGCGGTGGCCTTACTTGGACCCGAGCGGCGGCGACCTACCGTGTTCTACTCTTCCTCGTTTTCTGTGTGGCGCGACCTCGTTGGCAGCGGGGCGGGGCCTCGGCGGAGCCGGCGATGTCCTCTATCTCGTTGCCGGCGGGCGGCGCCTCAGCGGAGTGGTGGAAATCCTCCCCCGCGTTGCCGGCAGGGTGGGGCCTCGGCTGAGCCGGCGATGTCCTCTGCCTCATTGTTGGCGCTACGGGGCCTCGGCGGAATCGGCGGTGTCCTCCGCCTTGTTGTTGGCGCCACGGGTCCTCGGTGGAGCAGGGCCTCGTCGACGCCAGCGGAGCGGGGACTCGTCGGAGCCGACATTGTCCTCTGCCTCATCCTGGGTCTCGCCAAACAGCGCCTCACCTGCTTCATCGCCCTCTTTGCTAGCCTCTTTGTAGGCGGCCGCAGCCTCTGCTACCTGCATGTGGTACCGCCAGCGCTCGAGGCGGCCCTTGCGGGCGGAGCAGTACGAGTCGAGCAACGCCTCCTGCTCCGCTCGCTCCGCGGCGATCTACTCCTCTGCCTGCAGGTGCTCCTGGGGGAGATGGTGGTTGTAGGCGGCGTCGGCCTGCGCCTCCCGGAACTGCTCCTGACACATCTGCCTCACACTGTCCATATATTGGGCACGGGCCTCGCCGATGGTCATGGTGCAATGCACCGGCGAGGATGGCGCGGAGGAGGGGGTTGGCGCCGGATCGTCGACTACCATGTTCTCCATTGGGACGTCATCGTCCTCCGACTGCCTGCTGGCCAGCCGGTCGGCAGCAATGGCTGCCATCTCCTTGTGGTCCGTTGTCCGCCCGTCCCGAAGAGCGCTGGAGCGCGAGGAAGCCATGGTGGGCAGTAGTGGTGTGGACAGGAGAAAGGGAACGGATGTGGATGACTGCGGCTATGGCCGGTGCAACAGTTTATATAGCAATGGTGGGCGGGCAGAGGGACGGACGTGTGGCGCCGGAGTAGCCACCTCGGCAACCGCTTATCATTAATGTGGGCGGTAGATGGACGGATGGACGACACTTGTGTCGTTTGAAGGCGGAGCAATCGCCTGCACCGGGAAGCGGGGCGGGCGGCGCTGACTGTTTCGGGAGGAAAGCGCGTGCGGGCGAGGAGATGACTTTACTTGGAGAGGATGACAATGGGGACCCACCAGGTCCATAGCCTCACGTACGCAAGTGCCTCCTTATTATATATATATATATGTATAAAACTATACTCCCTCCGTCTAGGTGAATAAGTCGTATTAGAAGGTGCATCATGACCTAGGTGCAAGCAGATTGGTGGAAAAGAAGAATATTTCTCTCTTCTAAACACAACATTTAATCACAACAGTTAAGAGGATGCCTTATTAGCTACCCATGCAGGCCATCGTAATTCATAGCATGCAAAGCGCTTTTATTTCTTGCCTAATAACCGCATGGACGTGCTGCATGCATTGGTCCTTGCTTGAGCAAAAAAGGGAGGAGGGGGGTTTCCACGGGAGACAACGAGGCAGAGGTGGAAGCGCTCGCTGGAGTAATTTATTTTGCTTCCCCATGGTTTCTTGACATCACGGTCCCACACCATTGTCAACCTATGTAGTAGTCAATAAACGAGAGAATTGCACAAGAAGCGGCCGACAGCTGGGACCAAGCAGCTCGAGCAGTATTTGTGTTTTTGAGGTGTGAGCACTGCAGAGTTCTTCGATGTTTAGCCCAGATATTAATATTTCTCTCCTCTGAACAACAACGAAAACATCGCTGCAGGTATTAACTGGGCGGGTTGTGGCCCGTCTAGCCCAGGCCAGATATCCAGCCCAGATATTAATTTTTTTCAAGCTGAAAATGGCTAGCCCAACTATACTTTTTTTAGGAATACCCAGGCAAGGTCAAGTTGTTATTCTCCGCCCCGCTAGGCTGCAAATCTTTCCTAAGAGGGATGCATTAGGCTTAACAAGAAAATGAGCTTTAAGAAATAATAAATGCGATGTAATTATAAAAACTGGGCAGTAACTGTAAAAAAATGCACCAAACACGTCATTACTTTATAAAATATTATTTTTGGATATTGAAAATTTTAATTTCATTAATTGTTGCGAGCACAATGTTTTGTTGGATTTTTACGTAATATAAATTTATATTGAAATTATATTTAATTTGACTAGAAATTTCGGGATAAAAATATTTCGGATCCCATCAAAATGTGGGAAATTTTATTGAATTCTGTTTTGAACGGTTGGTTGAAATGGGCTGTACATTTAACAAACTGTAAATGGGCTGTAGTAAATTCCATTAGAATTCAAAATGGGCTACACATTCTTAAAAATCTCAAATGGGCTATAAGTTCTCTGCCACACACTTCTGGCCTTACTAAGTTGACGCGTCCCCTAAAAAAACAGAGTTGACGCGTATGCAAGGCTTTGTCAACTTATAGTCAACACACGGTTCTAGAGCAGTGGCTGTTGGATATCCATCCAACGGATGCCGTGCTTCTTCTTCAATCTCGGATATTCTAGCTTCACCCGCCCAAAAAATGATTCCTCCCCCTGACATCTAGGGCGTACCCTTTCAGAAGCTGACCCGTGGGCCTACTAAGTTGACGTACCAAGGGCTTTGTCAACTTAGTCAATATAAATGATTCTAGCTACAGTGACCGTACGATGTCCATCCAACGGCCGTAGTGCTTCTTCAACCTCTGGTCTTCTTGCTCCAGCCGCCCAAAGCAGCACCGGTCGTGCCGCCTGCTCCTGCCTCCCGTGGCCGGCTGTGCTACCGCGGAGGCCTCACCGCCCCCTACTATTCCCACCGCTGGCCAGGCCCTGCGGCGATGGCAGCCTCACACCGCAGTCGAACGAGTGAACCCTCATACTCCTCTCCGCGTGGGCATCCACTGCCGCGTCTTCACCGGCTCCACGTCGTCCCCTTCCTAGGCCTCGCTGTCATCCACCGCCCTGGTGCTCTCGGTGCGGCGTGGTCAACGTGGTCAAGGAACGACTTCCATCGGACGTGGACTGTACGTGGAGAGGCTGACAACTGGGTCCACGGCGGCAGCAAGGAAGTGCCTCCTTATTATGCGGAAAATAATGATTCCTCCACCTGACAGCAGGGACCCACCGGATGGGCCACCAGTATTTTGCAAAAAAAATCATTTCCCCCTGACTGTTGGGACCCACCGGACGGGCCACCGTATTTCACGAAAAAAACATTCCCCCCGCTGTCAGCTCGGACCCACCGGAAGTGCCTCCTTATTATACACAAAAAAATGAATACTCCCCCGGCTAGCTGGGACCCACCTTGTTGGGAGGCTGACTTATGGGCCTACTAAGTTGACGGGGACGAAGGGCTTTGTCAACTTAGTCAATATGAACGATTCTAGCTCCAGTGACCGTACGATGTCCATCCAATGGCCGTAGTGCTTCTTCAACCTCTGGTCTTAGCCGCCCAAAGCAGCGCCGGTCGTGCCGCATGCTCCTGCCTCCCGTGGCCGGCTGTGCTGCCACAGAGGCCTCACCGCCCCCTACTATTCCCACCACTGGCTAGGCCCTGCGGTGACGACAGCCTCACACCGCAGCCGAACCAGTGAACCCTCGTAGTCCTCTCCGTGCGGGCTTCCACTGCCGCGTCGTCCCCTTCCTAGGCCTCGCCGTCGTCCATCGCCGTGGTGCTCTCCGCGCGGCGTGGTCAAGGAACAACTTCCATCGGAAGAGTACTATACGTGGAGAGGCTGACAGCTGGGTCCACGGCCACAGCCCAGTTTTTTTGTGATTTGCCAAGTCGCTTTGTCAGGCCTGTTGGGCTGCAAATCTTTCAAGACGAGGAGAGCTTTCATTCGGCTGGCCGAGAAAATGGCCCATCAGTAATGAGAAATGGGTTGTACATTTTTAAAACACATCAAACCGACAATTAGTTTCAAATATCTTTTTTTTCATTCCAAGATTTTAAATTACATTAATTTTTATGCGTGAAGAATTTGTTGGATTTTATATTTATATACATTTATTTTTAAAATCAGTTTGAATGTGAGTCGAAATTCCGGGATTAAAAATAGTTCGGACCGCACCGGAATATGCAAACTTTCGTATAATTTTTTAATCGTTGCCACAATATGGGCTGTAATGCTAACAAAAAGAATATGAGCTCCAAAAAACACCTTAAGAATTAGCAAATGGGCTGTAAATTATTAGAAATACTGGCAGATGGGCTGTATGATGTTTTCCACAGATTTGAGGCTTTCCTAAAAAAAAGGTTGACGCACAAGCACTGGCTGTTGGATGTCCATCCAATGGCCGTCGTGCTTCTTCAATCTCTGCTCTTCCTGCTCCAGCCACTCAAACAAGCGCCGGCGGGACTGCCTGCTCCCTTCTCCTCGCGGCCGGCTATGCTGCCGCGCAGGCCTCACCGCCCGACCGCACTCCCATCGCTGGCCTAGCCATCCCTCTACTCACCCACACCTATTGTTATTCTCCGGCGACGGCAGACGAACCAGTAAACCCTCGTACAGTCGTACTCCCCTCCGCGTGGGAAACAACTGCCGAGTCTTCCTTGCCTCCGTGTCATCCCCTTCCTAGGCCTCGCCGTCGTCCACCGCCCTGGTGCTCTCGGTGCAGCGTGGTCAACGTGGTCAAGGAACGACTTCCATCGGACGTGGACTATACGTGGAGAGGCTGATAGCTGGGTCCACGGCCGCGGCAAGGAAGTGCCTCCTTATTACGCGGAAAATAATGATTCCTCCACCTGACAGCTAGGACCCACCGGACGACCCACTATATTTCGTGAAAAAACATTTCCCCCTGACTGCTGGGACCCACCAGCTATATCTTCGCACGCAAGGAAGTGCATCCGGGCAAAAAAAACAATCCGCCCCCTGATTGCTGGGACCCACCAGCTACATCTTCGCAGGCAAGGAAGTGCCTGACAGTCGGGACCCACCTGGTCGAAGCGTACGTAGCGTTGTCATTCTGGTCGCGAACGTGTACGTACATACTGGCCGATGTAGAAGCGCGCATGTGTCGTAGTAGAGGCGCGCATGTGTCGTAGTAGAGGCGCGCACGTAGCATGTACACGTACGTACAGCGGCCAGGATGCAAGGAAGAAAATACAGCCACGTATGTGTACATATGGGCGGGGTCTCAAACGCCTACTCGCGCATACTTACGGCCAGGGCTCGTGTATGTGGCTGGGTCAAAACGGAGAAACAACGTCGTCGTCGTGTTCATGGGGAGGCAACGGAATGCGTCGTGTTCATGGGGAGGCAACAGAATGCGTGGGAGCCAACCGGCTGGGTCGGAACGGAATGCGTGGTCATGTTCATCGGGAGGGCTTGGACGGAACAAGCGATGAAAACGAGGCCTGACGTACCGCAAAATGGGGGAAACGGCCTTGTGTCGATCGGCCACGTTCGGAACGAGATCCTGTTCATCGGGAGGGGTCTGGCGTACCACAAAACGGAGGAAATGGACCTCCTACGGCCGAAACGGGGGTCCTGTTAATTAGGAGGGGTGTGGCCTACCGCAAAACGGAGGAAACGGACTTGTGTTGGAGCGCTATGGTCGAAACGGGGGTCCTGTTCATCGGGAGGGGTGTGGCGTACCGCAAAACGGGACTCCACGAGATACTGTTCATCTCCATCGTCGACCCCCTCCAGCCTCCACGAGCTACTGTTCATCCACCGCCGACCTCCTCCAGCCTCCACCTGCGACTGTTCATCCACGGGCTCCTGTTCATCCAGCCTCCACCGCGTGCTATTCCACCGGCTACTGTTCAACCAGCCCTCTCCACGGGCTCCTGTTCAACCACCCTCCACAGGCTACTGTTCATCCTGTCCTCCACCGTCTACTGTTCATCCTGCCCTCCACGGGGTGGTCCTGTTCATCCAGCCCTCCACTGGGTCCTGTTCATCCAGCCCCAACCGGCTCGATCGATCGG
>NC_057812.1:172663211-172663579 GCF_018294505.1 Triticum aestivum
CCGGCTACTGTTCAACCAGCCCTCTCCACGGGCTCCTGTTCAACCACCCCTCCACGGGCTACTGTTCATCCAGCCTCCACCGTCTACTGTTCATCCAGCCCTCCACGGGGTCGTCCTGTTCATCCAGCCCTCCACTGGGTCCTGTTCATCCAGCCCCAACCGGCTCGATCGATCGGGGTCCTGTTCATCCAGAGGCAACACCACGGGGTCCTGTTCATCCACCCCCACAGGGAACTGTTCATCCAAACCCCCCAGCAACGCTCACTGTTCATCCAGAGGCAGCATCGATCGGCTTCAGTTAGCAGCAGTAGCGAAGGAATCGCTCGATCGGGTTCAGTTAACAGCCATCGATCGATCGCTCGGGTTCA
>NC_057812.1:172663703-172693199 GCF_018294505.1 Triticum aestivum
TCATCCACCCCACCGGGAACTGTTCATCCACCCCCCCCCCCGCAACACTCACTGTTCATCCAGAGACATAATTATGAGAATATCTAGGCATGATCATGTATATAGGCATCATGTCCGCGACAAGTAGACCGAAACGATTCTGCATCTACTACTACTACTCCACACATCGACCGCTATCCAGCATGCATCTAGAGTATTAAGTTCAAAGAACAGAGTAACGCATTAGGCAAGATGACATGATGTAGAGGGATAAACTCAAGCAATATGATATAAACCCCATCTTTTTATCCTCGATGGCAACAATACAATACGTGTCGTTTCCCTTTCTGTCACTGGGATCGAGCACCGCAAGATTGAACCCAAAGCAAAGCACTTCTCCCATTGCAAGAAAGATCAATCTAGTAGGCCAAACTAAACGGATAATTCGAAGAGGCTTGCAAAGATATGAAATCATGCATATAAGAATTCAGAGAAGAATCAAACATTGTTCATGGATAAACTTGATCATAAATCCACAATTCATCGGATCTTGACAAACACACCACAAAAATAATTACATCGAATAGATCTCCAAGAAGATCGAGGAGAACTTTGTATTGAGATCCAAAGAGAAAGAAGAAGCCATCTAGCTAATAACTGTGGACCCGAAGGTCTGTGGTAAACTACTCACACATCATCGGAGAGGCTATGGTGTTGATGTAGAAGCCCTGTGTGATCGAATCCCCCTCCGGTGGAGCATCGAAAAAGGCCCCAAGATGGGATCTCATGGGTACAGAAGGTTGCGGCGGCAAAAAAGGTGTTTCGTGTCTCTCTCCGATGGTTTCAGGGTATAAGAGTATTTATAGGCGAAAGAAGTAGGTCGGTGGAGCTGCGAGGGGCTCACGAGGGTGGGGGCGGCCTAGCCCCCTTGGGCGTGCCCTCCTGCCTCGTGGCTTCCTCGCTACTTCCTTGACGTCCACTCCAAGTCTCCTGGATTGCATTTGTTACAAAAACAATCCCCGCGAAGGTTTCATTCCGTTTGATATTCCTTTTCTGTGAAACACTGAAATAGGCAAAAAAACAGCAATTTGCACTGGGCTTTCGGTTAATAGGTTAGTCCCAAAAATAATATGAAAGTGCATAGTAAAGCCCATTAAACATCCAAAATAGATAATATAATAGCATGGAACAATCAAAAATTATAGATACATTGGAGACGTACCAAGCAGCCCCAAGCTTAATTCCTGCTCGTCCTCGAGTAGGTAAATGATAAAAACAGAATTTTTGATGTGGAATGCTACCTAACATAATTCTCAATGCAATTTTATTTATTGTGGCATGAATGTTCAGATCCAAAAGATTCAAGACAAAAGTTTAATATTGACATAAAAATAATAATACTTCAAGCATACTAACTAAGCAATTATGTCTTCTCAAAATAACATGGCCAAAGAAAGATAACCCTACAAAATCATATAGTTTGGCTATGCTTCATTTTCATCACACAAAAATGCTCTCATCATGCACAACCCCGATTATAAGCCTAGCAATTGTTTCATACTTTAGTAATCTCAGACTTTTTTCAACTTTCACGCAATACATGAGCGTGAGCCATGGACATAGCACTATGGGTGGAATAGAATATAATGATGGGGGTTGTGTGGAGAAGACAAAAAAGAGAGAAAGTCTCACATTGACGCGGCTAATCAACGGGTATGGAGATGACCATCAATTGATGTCAATGCTAGGAGAAGGGATTGCCATGCAACGGATGCACTAGAGCTATAAATGTATGAAAGCTCAACAAAAGAAACTAAGTGGGTGTGCATCCAACTTGCTTGCTCACGAAGACCTAGGGCATTTGAGGAAGCCCATTGTTGGAATATACAAGCCAAATTCTATAATGAAAAATTCCCACTAGTATATGAAAGTGACAATATAAGAGACTCTCTATCATGAAGATCATGGTGCTACTTTGAAGCACAAGCGTGGAAAAAGGATAGTAGCATTGTCCCTTTTATTTTTTTATTTGGCCTTTCTTTTTTACATTTGGCCTTTCCCTTTTTTCTTCTTTGGGACAATGCTCTACTAATGATGATCATCAACTTTTATTTATTTACAACTCAAAGATTACAACTCGATACTAGAACAAAGTATGACTCTATATGAATGCCTCCGGCGGTGTACCGGGATGGGCAATGAATCAAGGGTGACATGTATGCAATTATGCATGGTGGCTTTGCCACAAATACGATGTCAACTACATGATCATGCAAGGCAATATGACAATGATGAAGCGTGTCATAATAAACGTAACGGTGGAAAGTTGCATGGCAATATATCTCAGAATGGCTATGGAAATGCCATAATAGGTAGGTATGGTGGCTGTTTTGAGGAAGATATAAGGAGGTTTATGTGTGATAGAGCGTATCATATCACGGGGGTTGGATGCACTGGCGAAGTTTGCACCAACTCTCAAGGTGAGAAAGGGCAATGCACGGTACCGAAGAGGCTAGCAATGATGGGAAGATGAGAGTGCGTATAATCCATGGACTCAACATTAGTCATAAAGAACTCACATACTTATTACAAAAATTTAGAACTCATCAAAAACCAAGTATTATGTGCATGCTCCTAGAGGGATAGATTGGTAGGAAAAGGCCATCGCTCGTCCCCGACCGCCACTCATAAGGAAGACAATCAAAGAAACACCTCATGCTTCAAATTTGTCACACAATGTTTACCATACGTGCATGCTAAGGGACATGCAAACTCTAACACAAGTATTTCTCAAATTCACAACTACTCAACTAGCATGACTCTGATATTACCATCTTCATATCTCAAAACAATCATCAAGTATCAAACTTGTCATAGTATTCAATGCACTCTATATGAAAGTTTTTATTATACCCATCTTGGATGCCTATCATATTAAGACTAATTTTATAGCCAAAGAAAATTACCATGCTATTCTAAAGGACTCTCAAAATAATACAAGTGAATCATGAGAGATCAATAATTTCTATAAAATAAAACCACCACCGTGCTCTAAAAGATATAAGTGAAGCACTAGAGCAAAATTATCTAGCTCAAAAGATATAAGTGAAGCGCAAAGAGTATTCTAATAAATTATGATCCATGTGTGTCTATCCAAAAGATGTGTACAGCAAGGATGATTGTGGTAAACTAAAAAGCAAAGACTCAAATCATACAAGACGCTCCAAGAAAAACACATATCATGTGGTGAATAAAAATATAGCCTCAAGTAAAGTTATCGATGGACGAAGATGAAAGAGGGGATGCCCCAGAAGGCATCCCCAAGATTAGGCTTTTGGTTGTCCTTGAATTTTACGTTGGGAATCCCCAATATTAGGGCCTTGCCACTCCTTATTACAAAATCAATCAAATCTTTACCCAAAAACTTGAAAACTTCAGAACACAAAACTCAACAGAAAATCTCATGAGCTCCGTTAGTATAAGAAAACAAACCACCACCTTAAGGTACTGTAATAAACTCATCCTTTATTTATATTGGTGTTAAACCTACTGTATTCCAACTTATCTATGGTTCATACCCCCCCCCCCCGATATTAGCCATATATTCATCAAAATAAGAAAACAACACACAAAAACAAAATCTGTCAAAAACAGAACAGTCTGTAGTAATCTGTAGGTTTCGAATACTTCTGTAACTCCAAAACTCCTGAGAACTTAGCAAGTCCTAGATAATTTGTATATTGATATACTACAGTTGGAATTGGTATTTTATCGCTCTCTAGTAAAAAAGGAAAATTATTCTCGTGAGCGCATACTTTCTGTTTTTTTCAGCAAGATCAAACAACAATCATCCAAGAAGATCCTACAGGTTTTCATCGCACAAACACTAATTAAAACATAAAAAACACAATCATAACAGTAGCATGATGAATTATTTATTACTAAACAGGAACAAAAAACAAGAAACAAAAATAAAATTGGGTTGGCTCCCAACAAGCACTATCGTTTAACGCCCCTAGCTAGGCATAAAAACAAGAATAGATCTAGGTATTATCATCTTTGGTATGCAATCCATAAGTGGCTCTCATAATAGATTCATAAGGTAATTTAATTTTCTTCCTAGGAAAGTGTTCCATGCCTTTCCTTAATAGAAATTGGAATCTAATATTTCCTTCTTTCATATCAATAATTGCACCAATCGTTCTAAGGAAAGGCCTACCAAGAATAATAAGACAAGTAGTATTGCAATCTATATCAAGAACAATGAAATCCACGGGCACATAATTCCTATTTGCAACAATAAGAACATCATTAATCCTTCCCATAGGTTTCTTAATAGTGGAATCCGCAAGATGCAAATTTAAAGAACAATCATAAATTCACGAAAACCTAACACATCACACAAAGTTTTTGGAATCGTGGAAACACTAGCACCCAAATCACATAAAGCATAGCATTCATGATCTTGAATTTTAATTTTAATAGTAGGTTCACACTCATCATAAAGTTTTATAGGGATAGAAACTTCCAATTCAAGCTTTTCTTCATAGGATTGCATCAAAGCATCAACGATATATTTGGTAAAAGCTTTATTTTGAGCATAAGCATGAGGAGAACTTAACACGGATTGTGCTACCTCTTGAGCACTACGTTGGTTTTCCCTTGAAGAGGAAAGGGTGATGCAGGAAAGTAGCATAAGTATTTCCCTCGGTTTTTGCGAACCAAGGTATCAATCCAGTAGCAGACTACACGCAAGTCCCTCGTACCTACACAAACAAATAAGAACCTCGCAACCAACACGATAAAGGGGTTGTCAATCACTTCACGGTCACTTACGAGAGTGAGATATGATAGAGATAATAATAATAAGATAAATATTTTGGTATTTTTATGATATAGATTGAAAGTAAAGATTGCAAAATAAAATAGATGGGAAACTTATATGATAAAAGATAGACCCGGGGGCCATAGGTTTCACTAGTGGCTTCTCTCAAGATAGCATAAGTATTACGGTGGGTGAACAAATTACTGTCAAGCAATTGATAGAAAAGTGCATAATTATGAGAATATCTAGGCATGATCATGTATATAGGCATCATGTCCGCGACAAGTAGACCGAAACGATTCTGCATCTACTACTATTACTCCACACATCGACCGCTATCCAGCATGCATCTAGAGTATTAAGTTCATAAACAGAGTAACACATTAGGCAAGATGACATGATGTAGAGGGATAAACTCAAGCAATATGATATAAACCCCATCTTTTTATCCTCGATGGCAACAATACAATACCTGCCTTGCTTCCCCTGCTGTCACTGCGAAAGGACACTACAAGATTGAACCCAAAGCTAAGCACTTCTCCCATTGCAAGAAAGATCAGTCTAGTAGGCCAAACCAAACTGATAATTCGAAGAGACTTGCAAAGATAACCAATCATACATAAAAGACTTCAGAGAAGAATCAAATATTGTTCATAGATAAACTTCATCATAAACCCACAATTCATCGGATCTCGACAAACACACCGCAAAAAGAGTTACATCAAATAGATCTCCAAGAAGATCGAGGAGAACATTGTATTGAGATCCAAAGAGAGAGAAGAAGCCATCTAGCTAATAACTATGGACCTGAAGGTCTATGGCAAACTACTCACACATCATCGGAGAGGCTATGGTGTTGATGTAGAAGCCCTCCATGATCGATTCCCCCTCCGGTGGAGCTCCGAAAAAGGCCCCAAGATGGGATCTCTTGGGTACAGAAGGTTACGGTGGTGGAAATAGGATTTCATGGTGCTACTAGATGTTCTCGGGGTATATGAATATATATAGGAGGAAGGAGTAGGTCGGTGGAGCTGCGAGGGGCCGACGAGGGTGGGGGCTTGCCTAGGGGGCAGTCGCGCCTCCCTGCCTCGTGGCCACCTCGTTTCTTTCTTGACGTCTACTCCAAGTCCCTTGGATCACATTTGTTCCAAAAATAACTCTCCCGAAGGTTTCATTCCGTTTGGATTCTGTTTGATATTCCTTTTCTGCGAAACAATGAAATAGGCAAAAAAACAGCAATTTGCATTTGGCCTTGTTTTAGTAGGTTAGTCCCAAAAATAATATAAAAGTGTATAAATAAGCCCATTAACATCTAAAACAGATAACATAATATCATGGAACGATAAAAAATTATAGATACGTTGGAGACGTATCAAGCATCCCCAAGCTTAATTCCTGCTCGTCCTCGAGTAGGTAAATGATAAAAACAGATTTTTTGATGTGGAATGCTACCTAGCATAATTCTCAATGTAATTTTTCTTTATTGTGGCATGAATGTTCAGATCTGAAAGATTCAAGACAAAAGTTTAATATTGACATGAAAATAATAATACTTCAAGCATACTAACTAAGCAATCATGTCTTCTCAAAGTAACATGGCAAAAGAAAGTTCATCCCTACAAAATCATATAGTTTGGTCATGCTCCATTTTCGTCACACAAGAATGCTCTCATCATGGACAACCCCGATGACAAGCCAAGCAATTGTTTCATACTTTAGTAATCTCAAACTTTTTTCAACTTTCACGCAATACATGAGCGTGGGCCATGGATATAGCACTCTAGGTGGAATAGAATATAATGATGGGGGGTATGTGGAGAAGACAAAAAAGGAGAAAGTCTCACATCGACGCGGCTAATCAACGGGCTAGGGAGATGCCCATCAATTGATGTCAATGCAAGGAGTAGGGATGGCGATGCAACGGATGCACTAGAGCTATAAATGTATGAAAGCTCAACAAAAGAAACTAAGTGGGTGTGCATCCAACTTGCTTGCTCACGAAGACCTAGGGAATTTGAGGAAGCCCATTGTTGGGATATACAAGCCAAGTTCTATAATGAAAAATTCCTACTAGTATATGAAAGTGACAAAACAAGAGACTCTCTATCATAAAGATCATGGTGCTACTTTGAAGCACAAGTGTGGAAAAAGAGGACAGTAGCATTGTCCCTTTTTATTTCTTTTTTGGGCCTTCTTTATTTGGCCTTTCTCCTTTTTTATTTTTTGGGACAATGCTCTATTTAATGATGATCATCACACTTCTATTTATTTAAAACTCAATGATTACAACTCGATACTAGAACAAGATATGACTCTATATGAATGCATCCGGCGGTGTACCGGGAAGGGCAATGAATCAAGAGTGACATATATGATAAATTATGCATGGTGGCTTTGCCACAAATACGATGTCAACTACATGATCATGCAAAACAATATGACAATGATGAAGCGTGTCATGAATGAAACCGTGGAAAGTTGCATGGCAATATATCTCGGAATGGCTATGGAAATGCCATAATAGGTAGGTATGGTGGCTGTTTTGAGGAAGATATAAGGAGGTTTATGTGTGATAGAGCATATCATATCACGGGGTTTGGATGCACCGGCGACTCAAGGTGAGAAAGGGCAATGCACGGTACCGAAGGGGCTAGCAATGATGCAAAGGTGGGAGTGCGTATAATCCACGGACTCAACATTAGTCATAAAGAACTCAGATACTTATTGCAAAAATCTAGAAGTCATCAAAAACCAAGCATTACACGCATGCTCCTAGGGGGATAGATTGGTAGGAAAAGACCATCGCTCGTCCCTGACCGCCACTCATATGGAAGACAATCAAATAACACATCATGTTTCAAATTTGTTACACAATGGTCACCATATGTGCATGCTACGGGACTTCCAATGTTCAACACAAGTATTTCTCAAATTCACAACTACTCAACTAGCACACTCTAATATAACCATCCTCATATCTCAAAACAATTATCAAGTATCAAACTTCTCATAGTATTCAATGCACTTTCTATGATACTTTTTTATTATACCAATCTTGGATGCCTATCATATTAGGACTAATTTTGTAACCAAAGCAAATTACCATGCTGTTCTAAAGGAATCTCAAAATTATATAAGTGAAGCATGAGAGATCAATAATTTCTATAAAATAAAACCACCACCGTGCTCTAAAAGATATAAGTGAAGCACTAGAGCAAAATTATCTAGCTCAAAAGATATAAGTGAAGCACATAGAGTATTCTAATAAATTCCAATTCATGTGTGTCTCTCCCAAAAGGTGTGTACAGAGAGGATGATTGTGGTAAACTAAAAGGCAAAGACTCAAGTCATACAAGACGCTCCAAGCAAAACACATATCATGTGGTGAATACAAATATAGCCTCAAGTAAAGTTACCGATGGAAGAAGACGAAAGAGGGGATGCCTTCCGGGGCATCCCCAAGCTTAGGCTTTTGGTTGTCCTTTAATTTTACCTTGGGGTGCCTTGGGAATCCCCAAGCTTAGGCTCTTGCCACTCCTTGTTCCATAATCCATCAAATCATTTCCCAAAACTTGAAAACTTCACAACACAGAACTCAACAGAAAATCCCATGAGCTCCGTTAGTATAAGAAAACAAACCACCACTTAAGGTACTGTAAAGAACTCATTATTCATTTAAATTTGTGTTAAACCTACTGTATTCCATATTCTCAATGGTTCATACCCTCCGATACTAGCCATAGATGCATCAAAATAAGCAAACAACACGCAAAAACAGAATCTGTCAAAAACAGAACAGTCTGTAGTAATCTGTAGGTTTCAAATACTTCTGTAACCCCCAAAATTATGAAATAAATTGATGGGCGTGAGGAATTTGTCTATTAATCATCTTCAAAAAGAACCAACCTAATCGCACTTTCCAGTAAAAATGGCAGCAAATCGCGTGAGCACTAAAGTTTCTGTTTTTTACAGCAAGATCGCTAAAACTTCCCCCAAGTCTTCCCAAAGGTTCTACTTGGCACAAACACTAATTAAAAGCATAAAACCACATCTAAACAGAGGCTATATGAATTATTTATTACTAAACAGAACCAAAAAGCAAGAAACAAAAATAAAATTGGGTTGCCTCCCAACAAGCGCTATCGTTTAACGCCCCTAGCTAGGCATAAAAGCAAAAATAGATCTCGGTATTATCATCTTTGGTATGCAATCCATAAGTGGTTCTCATAATAGATTCATAAGGTAATTTAATTTTATTTCTAGGAAAATCTTCCATGCCTTTCCTTAACGGAAAGTGGAATCTTATATTCCCTTCTTTCATATCAATAATTGCACCAATAGTTCTAAGGAAAGGTCTACCAAGAATAATGGGACATGTAGGATTGCAATCAATATCAAGAACAATGAAATCTACGAGCACATAATTCCTATTTTCAAAAATAAGAACATCATTAATCCTTCCCATAGGTTTCTTAATAGTGGAATCCGCAAGATGCAAATTTAAAGAACAATCATCAAATTCACGGAAACCTAACACATCACACAAAGTTTTTGTAATCGTGGAAACGCTAGCAACCAAATCACATAAAGCATAGCATTCATGATCTTTAATTTTAATTTTAATAGTAGGTTCCTACTCATCATGAAGTTTAGGATAGAGACTTCTAATTCAAGCTTTTCTTCATAAAATTGCATCAAAGCATCAACGATATGTTTGGTAAAAGCTTTACTATAAGCATGCAGAGAATTTAGCACGGATTGCAACAATGAAATACAATCCATCAAAGAGAAATTATCATAATTAAATTCCTTGAAATCCAAAATAGTGGGTTCATTTCTATGTAAAGTTTTGACCTCTCCAATCCCACTTTTACCAATTTTTGCATCAAGATCTAAAAACTCCGAATTATTGCGACACCTTTTAACTAAAGTTGACTCATCTATAGTCCCATCATTATCAAGATTCATATTGAAAAACAAAGATTTAATAGGAGACACATCAATCATTTTTATATCTTCATCCTTGTTATCATCAAAACTAGAAGAACACGCTTTAATAAAGCAATCTTTTTTAGCACGCATCCTAGCGGTTCTTTCTTTGCACTCATCGATGGAAATTCTCATGGCTTTGAGAGACTCATTGATATCATGCTTAGGTGGAATAGATCTATGTTTCAAAGAATCAACATCAAGAGAAATTCTATCCATGTTCCTATCCAACTCATCAATCTTAGATAGTTTTTCTTTAATCAAAGCATTGAAACTCTTTTGCAAACTAATAAATTCTTTAATACTAGATTCAAAATCAGAGGCATATTATTATTATTTCCATAAGAATTGTTGTAGGAATTACCATAATTATTAGAGGAATTACTAGGATACGACCTAGGATTAAAGTTTCCTCTATACGTGTTGTTACCAAAATTGTTCCTACCAACAAAATTCACATCCATAGATTCATTATTATTCTCAATCAAGGTAGACAAAGGCATATCATTAGGATTAGAAGAAACACTCTTATTAGCAAACAATTTCATAAGTTCATCCATCTTTCCACTCAAAACATTGATTTCTTCTATAGCATGAACCTTTTTACTAGTAGATCTTTCGGTGTGCCATTGAGAATAATTAACCATAATATAATCTAGGAGTTTGGTAGCTTCTCCTAAAGTGATTTCCATAAAAGTGCCTCCTGCGGTCGAACCTAAAAGATTTCTAGAAGCAAAATCCAATCCAGCATAAAAAATTTGTATGACCATCCACAAATTCAAACCATGTGTAGGGCAATTACGTATCATTAGTTTCATTCTCTCCCAAGATTGTGCAACATGCTCATGATCTAGTTGCTTAAAGTTCATAATATCGTTTCTAAGAGAGATGATCTTAGCGGGAGGAAAATACTTACAGATAAAAGCATCTTTGCACTTGTTCCAAGAATCAATACTATTTTTAGGCAAAGACAAAAACCAAGTTTTAGCATGATCTCGAAGCGAAAACGGAAATAGCTTCAATTTAACAATATCATTATCCACATCTTTCTTATTTTGCATATCACACAAATCAACAAAGTTGTTTAGATGGGTAGCGGCATCTTCACTAGGAAGGCCAGAAAACGGATCTTTCATAACAAGATTCAACAAAGCAGTATTAATTTCACAAGATTCAACATCAGTAAGAGGAGCAATCGGAGTGCTAATAAAATCATTATTGTTGGTATTGGAAAAATCACACAATTTAGTATTATCTTGAGCCATCGTGACAAACAATCCAACACACAAGCAAGCAAGAGGCGAACGGAAAAAGAGGCGAGCAGAAAAAGAGGGCGAATAAAACGGCAAGGGTGAAGTGGGGGAGAGGAAAACGAGAGGCAAATGGCAAATAATGTAATGCGAGGGATAAGAGTTTGTGATGGGTACTTGGTATGTCTTGACTTGTGCGTAGATCTCCCCGGCAACGGCGCCAAAAATCCTCCTTGCTACCTATTGAGCACCGTGTTGGTTTTCCCTTGAAGAGAAAAGGGTGATGCAGCAAAGTAGCGTAAGTATTTCCCTTAATTTTTGATAACCAAGGTATCAATCTAGTAGGAGACTACACGCAAGTCCCTCGTACCTACACAAACAAATAAGAACCTCGCAACCAACACGATAAAGGGGTTGTCAATCCCTTCACGGTCACTTACGAGAGTGAAATCTGATAGAGATAATAATAAGATAAATATTTTTGGCATTTTTATGATATAGATTGAAAGTAAAGATTGCAAAATAAAATAGATGGTAAACTTATATGATAAAAGATAGACCCGGGGGCCATAGGTTTCACTAGTGGCTTCTCTCAAGATAGCATAAGTATTACGGTGGGTGAACAAATTACTGTCGAGCAATTGATAGAAAAGTGCATAATTATGAGAATATCTAGGCATGATCATGTATATAGGCATCACGTCCACGTCAAGTAGACCGAAACGATTCTGCATCTACTACTATTACTCCACACATCGACCGCTATTCAGCATGCATCTAGAGTATTAAGTTCATAAGAATAGAGTAACGCATTAGGCAAGATGACATGATGCACAGGGATAAACTCAAGCAATATGATATAAACCCCATCTTTTTATCCTCGATGGAAATAATACAATATGTGCCTTGCTGCCCCTGCTATCACTGGGAAAGGACACCGCAAGATTGAACCCAAAGCTAAGCACTTCTCCCATTACAAGAAAGATCAGTCTAGTAGGCCAAACCAAACTGATAATTCGAAGAGACTTGCAAAGATTACCAGTCATACATAAAAGATTTCAGAGAAGAATCAAATATTGTTCATAGATAAACTTCATCATAAACCCACAATTCATCGGATCTCGACAAACACACCGCAAAAAGAGTTACATCAAATAGATCTCCAAGAAGATCGAGGAGAACATTGTATTGAGATCCAAAGAGAGAGAATAAGCCATCTAGCTAATAACTATGGACCCGAAGGTCTATGGTAAACTACTCACACATCATCGGAGAGGCTATGGTGTTGATGTAGAAGCCCTTCGTGATCGATTCCCCCTCCGGCGGAGCTCCGGAAAAGGCCCCTAGATGGGATCTCTTGGGTACAGAAGGTTGCGGCGGTGGAAATAGGGTTTCGTGGTGCTACTGGATGTTTTCGGGGTATATGAATATATATAGGAGGAAGGAGTAGGTCGGTGGAGCTGCGAGGGGCCCATGAGTGTGGGGGCACACCCACGGGGTAGGCGCGCCTCCCTGCCTTGTGGTCACCTTGTTTCTTTCTTGATGTCTACTCCAAGTCCCCTGGATCAAGTTTGTTCCAAAAATAACTCCCCCGAAGGTTTCATTCCGTTTGGATTCCATTTGATATTCCTTTTCTACGAAACATTTAAATGGGCGAAAAAACAACAATGTGCACTGGGCCTTGGGTTAGTAGGTTAGTCCCAAAAATAATATAAAAGTGTATAAATAAGCCCATTAACATCCAAAAAAGATAATATGATAGCATGGAACAATCAAAAATTATAGATACGTTGGAGACGTATCAGATTGCAACAAGGAAATACAATCTATCAAAGAACAATTATAAAATTAAATTCCTTGAAATCCAAAATAGTGGGTTCATTGCTATGTAAAGTTTTGACCTCTTCGATCCCACTTTTACCAATTCTTGCATCAAGATCTAAAAACTCCGAATCATTGGGACGCCTTTTAACTAAAGTTGACTCATATCCAGTCCCATCTTTATCAAGATTCATATTGGAAAACAAAGATTTAATAGGGGACACATCAATCACTTTTAGATCTTCATCATTATTACCTTCTAGCTCTTCCGGTTTGGTGGCCATCTTATTAACTAAGGTGGCCTGCTTATCCAAAATTTGGGCTATTAAGTTTTCAAGATGAGCGAACTGAGATTTCAAACCATAAAATTCCATAGACATATCATCGAGCTCTTTATTCATGTACTCCATGAAAGTTTTTTGTTCTTTAAGCTCGTTTCTGAAGAGATTATTATGCTCAAATTGCAAGGACATAAAGCTTCTAATGTTGTTTTCAATTTCTTCCAACCTTCTAAGGTGAGGATCAAAGCATTTTGGCAGAGCCATCGCAATCCAACACACGAGCAAACAAGAAGCAAGCAAAGAGAGGCGAACGAAAAAAGGGAAAATAAAACGACAAAGGTGAAGTGGGGGGAGGAAAACGAGAGGCAAATGGCAAATAATGTAATGCGAGGCATAAGATTTTGTGATGGGTACTTGTTATGTCTTCACTTGGCGTAGATCTCCCCAGCAACAATGCCACAAATCCTTCTTGCTACCTCTTGAGCATGCGTTGGTTTTCCCTTGAAGAGGAAAGGGTGATGCAGCAAAGTAGTGTAACTATTTCCCTCAGTTTTGAGAACCAAGGTATCAATCCAATAGGAGACTACACGCTAGTCACCTAGTACCTGCACAAACAATCAAGAACCTTGACACCAACGCAATAAAGGGGTTGTCAATCGCTTCACGACCACTTGCAAAAGTGAGATCTGATAAAGATAATAAGATAAATATTTTTGGTATTTTTGTTGTATAGATTGGAAAATAAAGATTACAAAATAAATAGTAAACTAGAATTGTAGATTAGAAACTTATATGATGTAAAGTAGACCCGGGGGCCATAGGTTTTACTAGTGGCTTCTCTCGAGATAGCAAATATTATGGTGGGTCAACAAATTACTGTCGAGCAATTGATAGAAAAGCGCATAGTTATGAGAATATCTAGCCATGATCATAAACATAGGCATCACGTCTGTGACAAGTAGACCGAAACGATTCTGCATCTACTACTATTACTCCACACATTGACCGCTATCCAGCATGCATCTAGAGTATTAAGTTCATAAAAACAGAGTAACGCATTAGGCAAGATGACAAGATGTAGAGGGATAAACTCAAGCAATATGATATAAACCCCATCTTTTTTATCCTCGATGGCAACAATACAATACGTGGCATTTCCCTTTCTGTCACTGGGATCGAGCACCGCAAGATGGAACCCAAAGCTAAGCACTTCTCCTATTGCAAGAAAGATCAATCTAGTAGTCCAAACTAAACCGATAATTCGAAGAGACTCGAAAAGATATCAAATCATGCATATAAGAATTCAAAGAAGAATCAAATATTGTTCATAGATAAACTTGATCATAAATCCACAATTCATCGGATCTCGACAAACACACCACAAAAAGATTACATCGAATAGATCTCCAAGAAGATCAAGGAGAACTTTGTATTGAGATCCAAAGAGAGATAAGAAGCCATCTTGCTAATAACTATGGACCCGAAGGTGTGTGGTAAACTACTCACACATCATAGGAGAGGCTATGGTGTTGATGTAGAAGCCCTCCGTGATCGAATCCCCCTCCGGCGGAGCGCCGAAAAAGGCCCCAAGATGGGATCTCATGGGTACAGAAGGTTGCGGCGGCGGAAAAGGTGTTTCATGGCTCTCCCCAATGGTTTCAAGATATAAGAGTATATATAGGCGAAAGAAGTACGTCAGTGGAGCTACGAGGGGCCCACAAGGGTTGGGGTGCCGCCTGGCCCTCCTGGGCTCACCCTCCTGCCTCGTGGCTTCCTCGCTGCTTCCTTGACGTCCACTCCAAGTCTCCTGGATTGCATTTGTTCCAAAAACGATCCTCGGGAAGGTTTCATTCCATTTGATATTCCTTTTCTGTGAAACACTGAAATATGCAAAAAACAACAATTTGCACTAGGCTTTCGGTTAATAGGTTAGTCCCAAAAATAATATAAAAGTGCATAGTAAAGCCCATTAAGCATCCAAAACAGATAATATAATAGCATGGCACAATCAAAAATTATAGATACGTTGGAGATGTATCCGGTGGCGGAGCCTTGGTAGGCATGGGCATGGCTGTGGCCCTGCAGATATCCCCGACAAGGGTCTTGTCGGGGCCTCGACAAGGGTCTCACCGGGTTTCTGTGGTTGTCCCCGGCAAGGATCTTGCTGGGGGACTTCGTCTTCTGGTTCTTACCCAGTCTTGCATGCCTCTGTTCATCACAAAGATCTGCATGCCACCATGCAGGCGCTCCCGAGCCTTGGTCTTGACGTTGTCGATGGTGTCATAATTCTCAGGCTCAAAGGTGGCAGCCTCGATGGTGTTGGGCAAGTTGCCCCGGCAAGGCTCTTGCCGGGGCAGCGTAGGTCATCCCCGACAAGGCTCTTGCCGGGGGAAACCCACCTTGTCCCTTTGCTCTTCGTGCCTCTGGCTTTAGCGTTGCTCGGGTAGTCTTGTATCTTTGCTTCCTCTGCCCCGCCAAGCGTGGTCGCAGGTGCGGCTACAACTGCCCGTGCACAAGTAAAGGGGTACAGAAGGCCCCTACTTTTGTACATCGACACCGTCTTACGTTGTGGACTATACTGCGATAACATTTATAGCCTAGGAGCTATTTGCACATCGTCTACACCATAACATGACCAAGGGTAAAATTCATGGCGGTATCTATGTGATACGTCTCCAACGTATCTAAAATATTTGATTGTTACATGCTATTATATTATCTGTTTTGGATGTTTAATGGGCTTTATTATGCACTTTTATATTATTTTTGGGACTAACCTATTAACCGAAGGCCCACTTCAAATTGCTATTTTTTGCTCTTTTAGTGTTTCATAGAAAAGGAATATCAAACGGAAGAAACCTTCGCGAGGATCTTTTTTGGAACAAACGCAATCCAGGAGACTTGGAGTGGAGGTCAAGGAAGCAACGAGGCGGCCACAAGGTAGGGCAGCGCGCCCCCACCCTCATGGGCCCTCGTAGCTCCACTGACCTACTTCTTTCGCATATATATACTCTTATACCCTGAAACATCCAGGGGAGCCACGAAACCACTTTTCTAGCGCCGCAACCTTCTGTACCCGTGAGATCCCATCTGGGGACCTTTTCCGGTGATCTGCCGGAGGGGGATTCAATCACGGAGGGCTTCTACATCAACACCATAGCCTCTCCGATGATGTGTGAGTAGTTTACCACAGACCTTTGGGTCCATAGTTATTAGCTAGATGGCTTCGTCTCTCTCTTTGGTTCTCAATACAAAGTTCTCCTCGATGTTCTTGGAGATCTATTCGATGTAATACTTTTTGCGGTGTATTTGCCGAGATCCGATGAATTGTGGGTTTATGATCAAGATTATCTATGAACAATATTTGATTCTTCTCTGAATTCTTATATGCATGATTTGATATCTTTGCAAGTCTCTTCGAATTATCAGTTTGGTTTGGCCTACTAGATTGATCTTTCTTGCAATGAGAGAAGTGCTTAGCTTTGGGTTCAATCTTGCGGTGTCCTTTCCCAGTGACAGTAGGGGCAGTAAGGCACGTATTATATTGCTGCCATCGAGGATAAAAAGATGGGGTTTATATCATATTCCTTGAGTTTATCCCTCTACATCATGTCATCTTGCCTAATGCGTTACTCTGTTCTTATGAACTTAATACTCTAGATGCATGCTAGATAGCGGTCGATGTGTGGAGTAATAGTAGTAGATGCAGAATAGTTTCGGTCTACTTGACACAGACGTGATTCCTATGTTTATGATCATGCCTAGACATTCTCATAATTATGCACATTTCCATCAATTGCTTGGTAGTAATTTGTTCACCCACCGGAATATATGCTATCTTGAGAGAAGCCACTAACCTATGGCCCCCATGTCTACTTTACATCATATAAGTTTCCGATCTACAATTCTAGTTTACTATTTATTTTGCAATCTTTACTTTCCAATCTATACAACAAAAACACCAAAAATATTTATCTTATTATCTTTATCATATCTCACTTTTGCAAGTGGTCGTGAAGGGATTGACAACCCCTTTACCGCGTTGCTTGCAAGGTTCTTATTTGTTTGTGCAGGTACTAGGCAACTTGCGTGTAGTCTCCTACAGGATTGATACTTTGGTTCTCAAAAGCTAAGGGAAATACTTACGCTACTTTTCTGCATCACCCTTTCCTCTTCAAGGGAAATCCAACACATGCTCAAGAGGTAGCAAGAAGGATTTTTGGCGCTGTTGCCGGGGAGATCTACGCCCAAGTCAAGACACACCAAGTACCCATCACAAACTCTTATCCCTCGCATTACATTATTTGCCATTTGCCTCTAGTTTTCCTCTCCCCTACTTCACATTTGCCGTCTTATTCGCCCTCTTCCGTTCGTCCTTCTGTTTGCTCGTGTTACCATGTGCTGTCTATTAGCTTGCATCTTCCCTTGCTAAAAATCTATTTTTATGGATCCTCATCCTCTTGCTAATCTTTTTAAGAGATCCAATTATGATGAACCAATTGCTAGTGAGTTGAGTGCACTAGATTATCTTTATGGAGTTTTGATTGAAATCCGTGAATCTGAAAATTGCGATGAAGTGCTTTATAAAGTGATTCACGGTAGATCTTTGAATAAAAAGCATGATTGCAATGATGTTATTATAAATTGTATGAATTCAACTGTGCTAATAATATGCAAAACCCTAAGCTTGGGGATGCTAGTTTTGCTATGTCCACTACTTGTTGCAATGATCATGATTGGGGTGATTTTTCTTATGATCCTGAAAATTTATTTAAGCCCCATGATGAATATAAAATTGATAATAATGAAAGTGGGTTTGGAAGAGTGTCAAATTTAAATCCCACGTATTTGGAGAATGTTCAATCTTATGCAATTTTCGATAAAAGTTGGTTTGGAGAGGTCATGACTTTAGTTAATGTTAATCCCACTATTTTGGAAGAGTGTCAACTTTGCATGCATGTGGAACATGTTGAAAATATTTGATGTGACAGCTATTTTGTTGAATTTTCTTATGATCCCACATGTAATCATTATGAAAGAGGAAAATATGATTGTAGAAATTTTCATGTTACTAAATTACCTCTCGTTATGTTGAGATTGCTATTGTTTCTTTTCGCTTCCTTGCATATGCTAGTTTTGTCTTGCTATGATAATTTGTTTGCCTATAAGATGCCTATGCATAGGAAGTATGTTAGACTTAGATGTGTTTGTCACATGTTTTATGATGCTCTCTTTGTGCTTCAACTCTTGTCTTTCATGTGACCATCATTGAAATTATCAATGCCTAGCTAGGGGCGTTAAACGATAGCGCTTGTTGGGAGGCAACCCAATTTTATTTTTGTTCTGTGCTTTTTGTTCCTGTTTAGTAATAAATAAATCATCTATCCTCTGTTATGATTATGTTTTTATGTTTTAATTGGTGTTTGTGCCAAGTAAAGCCTTTAGTATCTTCTTGGGTGATTGTTGTTTGTTCTTGCTGAAAAAAACAGAAAGTATGCGCTCATGAGAATAATTTTCATTTTTTACCAGACAGCGATAAAATACCAATTCGAACTGCAGTAGATCAATACAAATTATTTAGGACATCCTATTTTTTCAGGATTTTTGGAGTTACAGAAGTATTCCAAACCTACAGATTACTACTGACTGTTCTGTTTTTGACAGATTCTGTTTTTCGTGTGTTTTTTGCTTATTTTGATGAATCTATGGCTAGTATCGGGGGTATGAACCATAGAGAAGTTTTAATACAGTAGGTTTAACACCAATACAAATAAATAATGAGTTCATTACATTACCTTAAAGTGGTTGTTTGTATCCTTATACTAACGGAGCTCATGAGATTTTCTGTTGAGTTTTGTGTTGTGAATTTTTCAAGTTTTTGGGTAAAGATTTGATGGATTTTGGAACAAGGAGTGGCAAGAGCCTAAGCTTGGGGATGCCCAAGGCACCCCAAGGTAAAATTCAAGGACAACCAAAAGCCTAAGCTTGGGGATGCCCCGGAAGGCATCCCCTCTTTCGTCTTCGTCTATCGGTAACTTTACTTGAGGCTATATTTTTATTCACCACATAATATGTGTTTTTCTTGGAGCGTCTTGTATGATTTGAGTGTTTTCTTTTTAGTTTACCACAATCATCCTTGCTGTACACACCTTTTGGAGAGGCACACATGAATCGGAATTTATTAGAATACTCTATGCGCTTCACTTATATCTTTTGAGCTAGATAAATTTTGCTCTAGCGCTTCACTTATACCTTTTTAGAGCACAGTGGTGGTTTTATTTTATAGAAATTATTGATCCCTCATGCTTCACTTATATTGTTTTGAGAGTCTTTTAGTACAGCATGGTAATTTTCTTTGGTTAAGAAATTAGTCCTAATATGATAGGCATCCAAGATGGGTATAATAAAAACTTCCATATAAAGTGCATTGAATACTATGAGAAGTTTGATACTTGTTGATTGTGTTGAGATATGAAGATGGTGATATTAGAGTCATGCTAGTTGAGTAGTTGTGAATTTGAGAGATACTTGTGTTAAAGTTTGTGATTCCCGTAGCATGCACGTATGGTGAACCATTATGTGATGAAGTCAGAGCATGATTTATTTTTGGTTTTCTTCCTTATGAGTGGCGGTCGGGGATGAGCGATGGTCTTTTCCTACAAATCTACCCCCCTAGGAGCATGCACGCAATACTTTGTTTCGATAACTAATAGATTTTTGCAATAAGTATGTGAGTTCTTTATGACTAATGTTGAGTCCATGGATTATACACACTCTCACCCTTCCACAATTGCTAGCCTCTCTAGTACCGCGCAACTTCCGCCAGTACCATAAACCCACCATTTACCTTCCTCAAAACAGCCACCATACCTACCTATTATGGCATTTCCATAGCCATTCTGAGATATATTACCATACAACTTTCCACCGTTTCGTTTATTATGACACGCTCCATCATTGTCATATTGCTTTGCATGATCATGTAGTTGACATCGTATTTGTGGCAAAGCCACCGTTCATAATTTTTCATACATGTCACTCTTGATTCATTGCACTTCCCGGTGCACCGCCGGAGGCATTCACATAAAGTCATTGTCGGTGTTAAAACCGGCGGATCTCGGGTAGGGGGTCCCGAACTGTGCGTCTAAGGCGGATGGTAACAGGAGGCAGGGGACACGATGTTTACCCAGGTTCGGGCCCTCTTGATGGAGGTAAAACCCTACGTCCTGCTTGATTATTCTTGATGATATGAGTATTACAAGAGTTGATCTACCACGAGATCAGAGAGGCTAAACCCTAGAAGCTAGCCTATGGTATGATTGTATGTTGTCCTACAGACTAAACCCTCCAGTTTATATAGACACCGGAGGGGGCTAGGGTTACACAAGGTCGGTTACAAGGGAGGAGATATACATATCCGTATTGCCTAGCTTGCCTTCCACGCCAAAGAGAGTCCCATCCGGACATGAGACGAAGTCTTCAATCTTGTATCTTCATAGTCCAACAGTCCGGCCAAAGGATATAGTCCAGCTGTTCGGAGACCCCCTAATCCAGGACTCCCTCAGTAGCCCCTGAACCAGGCTTCAATGACGATGAGTACGACGCGCAGTGTTGTCTTCGGCATTGCAAGGCGGGTTCCTCCTCCGAATACACCATGGAAGAGTTTGAATACATGGATAGTGTCCGACCCTATAGAGAGAATAATACTTCCACAAATCTAATCTTCTGACACGTTTTGATAGTATGACATCACTTCATGGCCCGGTTATTATTCGAACCGCTTTTCTCAACCAGCTCCGCACATATCGCGAGGTGGTTTTCTTGATACATCTTGTCAAAGCAGAGACCGTGTTCCCCTTATCACGGTATTCTCATCAATACGGACGTGGGTAACCCAACAGCGCCATCAATTGTGGCGCCTGGGGAATAAGCGGTTTTGCCAGGCAAGTGGGGAGACTCATTGCCTCCTCCGCCCTTATAAAGGGACAAAGATTTACTTTTTACACCCACACCTTCTTCCTTCTCGCTTACCCATTCCCGTACACTCGAGCTCTAGCGCCCAAGCTCGCATTCTTCTTCTCGAACCACTCCAATCATGTCCGGAGCAGGAGGCAAGTGGATGGTCTCCTCCGTCACGAAGGAGAACATCAAAAAGTTACGGGAGGCCGGATACCTAGCTGCGAATATCGCGCACTGGCTGCCGAATGCGGGACAGATCATCCCAACGCCCGAACCCCATGAGAGGGTAGTTTTTCTTACCCATTTCGTCCGCGGACTGGGATTTCCTCTCCACCCGTTTGTCCACGGGCTCATGTTCTACCACGGGCTGGATTTTCATGATCTGGCCCCCAACTTCATCCTCAACATCTCGGCGTTTATCGTCGTGTGCGAGGCCTTCCTCCGCATCAGGCCCCACTTCGGCCTATGGGTCAAAACCTTCAATGTCAAACCGAAGGTGGTGGGTGGCCAGCAAGCAGAATGCGAAGGCGCCATGGTGGGCAAGATGCCTAATGTCACCTGGCTCGAGGGTACCTACGTGGATACCATAAACGGGTGGCAATCGGGGTGGTTCTACATCACCGAGCCGCGCGACTCCAACTGGGTGGCGGCCCCCAAATTTTGATCCGGAATCCCCACGCGGCTCACCTCCTGGAAGAAGAAGGGCCTGTCCTAGGGCTCTTCTGTAGAGCTGGCCGGACTCCAGACCTGCATCCAGAACATGATGAACAAGAAAATCAAGCTCGTCAACGTGGTCCAGGTTATGCTATTCCGCCGGATCCTTCCGTGCCAACAATGGGCATTTATTTTGTGGGAGTTTGACTCGGCCCAGCACCAGATGCTGCGAGAGCTCTATGACACGACGCACGAGGACGTCTAGAGGGTGCTGTTCAAGGGCGCCGAGATGCCTCGCTCCCTCACCGAGGACCGCAGACTCAGTGCAAAGCGTCGCGCCCATCCGGTAGGCTTTTATATCTCTCAGGGTATTTATGTGCCCTGGTTTGGTTATGTGCTGGATCTAAGCTTTCATGTCATTAACAGGACCGGATAAAGACAGCGAAGCAGCTTGATTGCCCAGCCCCCCCCCCCGCCCGAAGATCCTGCAAACGCTCTTCTAACAAAGATGCTGACTCCAGCACCTTATGAGGTGCCGGAAAAGACGGCCAAGAAGAAGGCCGCGGGGACCCGAAAGGGTCTCCGGCGCAAGGTGGTTCTATCGGACTCATCGTCCGATGAGTCTGACGCGCACTACTCCCACGGAAACGAGGAGGAGGAGAAAAGTCTCCCCCCCAGCCGGGGGAGACAAGAAAAGGAAGGACGACCCATCCGGGGAGGCCGAAGGGTCCAAGAAGGGAAAGAACCTCCCTTCGAACCGTGCCACGACGGCCGCCGACAGCGGTGACGAGTGGCTACCCAGGGACAAGCCCCTGGTGAAGTCGTAAGTGTCCGGACACCATAGTACTTCATGGTATGTTTTATTGTACTTCCTTTGCTCATGCCGAACATGATTATGCAGTCCGGCCCGAGCTCATCTCGACATACCCTCGTCGAGCGGCTCTTTGGGCTCGTCGGATATGAACAACGGTTCTCCTCCGACAGCTTCCACCCCTCACCCTATGGACAACGCCGAGGTGGTGTCTCAAAAGGCACCGACCCAAGGGGAGGTGATCCTAGGGGCGCCTCACGGCGACCTCCCGGACGTTGAGTACCAAGGGAGCGAGGCTCCTACGGGCTTCGAGTTCGGGCCCCAGCCGGAAACTGCGCCGGAACCTTCGATGGTTCCGGACTCCGGCAGGCGGTCCCCCATTAAGGGGGGGCAACCATCCGTGCCGGTGTCCTCTGTCCAACCAGAGGCACCGAACAACTTGCTGGAAGCGCTTCACAATGCTTCCATCGATGAAGAACACCGCATTATCATGAGTGCGATGGTCAAGAAGGTTCAGTCCGCCAAAAATGGACTGACCAAAGCTTGCGCCAGCCTCCTAACAGGCTTTGAGGTAAGCATTCAAAATATGAAAATATTACCGCATAGATAGTAGCCCCTGATGCTCTATTCGGCGTTCACGAAGAAAAGTCGAATAGAGTATCAAATGATAACTCAAGAGTCTAATTAGAGTATGTCTATGTGTATGTGCAGGCTTCCCTGCTGGCCGCTGCCGCACGTACTGCGGAGGTCTCTGCGCTGAAGCAGGCCCTGAAGCGGTTCGAGGACGAGCTTGGTCTTACCAAGGGGCAGCTCGAAGAGAGCAAAGGTAAGATATACCCTAGTTTATATAGTTAAAAAGAAGTTCGGTGTAAAGTAATAGGATCATCATGAATTTGTCAGGGGCCATGACCGAGGTGGAGACCCTGAGGAAGGCGTTGTCCGCGGTCGAAGACAAAGCGGCCAAAGAACACATTGAACGGGAGAAACAAGAAGCCCGAGTGGGCGAGGTGCAGCAAGAGCTCGAGGCTCTCACCAAAAAGCACGAGTCCTTGGAGCTTGACTCCAAGATGCGAGAGTCCGAGCTCGGGCAGGCGCTTGAAAGCGTCCGGAGCGCCAAGGCCGAAGCCCACAAGGCCCTCCAGGAGATTGATGCGGTGAAGAAGATAGCAGCGGTTAGGGCATTCAATATGCAAAGCAAGCATGTGAAGGAGACTTTCCTTTTTCTTACCCGAGTTCGAAGCTCTCCAGGAGCGTTTGCAGATCTTCCCTGCAGTGTGCTGGATGCCGTGGAGTTTTACCGGGCTGAGGAGGGGAGCTCAATGGAGAAGTTGTTCTGGTCTTAGTATACTAGGACCGAACACCCCATGTCCTTGAGCGACCAGCTGAAGCAGTTGGTCGAACTTCACAAGGCGGTCGAAAAGGCCATGAGGGGCCTTATAGTCCAGATGTGGCCTGGCGAGCCCCTGTCCGGCAGCTACTTCGGTCTGGTGAAGCGGCTGGTGGAAGCCTGCCCATGGCTTGAGGTCATCAAGCAGTCCGTCTGCATCGAAGGTGCACGCAGGGCTTTTGCCCGGGCGAAGGTGCACTGGGCGAAGCTGGACGCCGTGAAGCTTGTGAAGGAGGGGCCGCCAGAGGGCAAGGAGCATCCCTGCCTCGAGAATTACTATGAGAGCATCCTGAAGGGTTCCCGCTTAGTGGCAGATGAGTGTGCCAAGGATGTAATCTTTGAATGAACATGCCCATGTGATCCTGTAATATGAAACAAGTTCTTTTGCTCCATGCGACGCTTTCTTAATTTAAAATATTACCTTCTGTGCGGCCGTTTATAAAATCTGAGAGTTGCCAGTCGTCAGCTTCTGCCCCCATGTAACTAGTACTGGGGTGTTCGGGGTAAATCTGAACACTCTTTACCCCGATTTTTGGGTCCTTCAAGGGAGGTGCTCACCGCAACGAACCAGGCAATCGGTCTATAATGCTTTATCACTCTCACTTAGCCATAGAAGTCTATGATTTTAAATTTTTGGCGAAGCCCCTGGTATTCGGAGGGCCGAATTTGGGGCGCTATACACGCCTAAGCCGGACAAGGCTGACTCCTCGCCCAAAGCGGAAAAAGTCTTTAAGGACTTGAGACCTCTCGAACAGCAGCCAGTCTCTCGCCTTATCATGACAGTCAGTTTTTGGCTTTCTCTACTGAGGTGCTCATCCAGAAGAACCGGGACACAATCGCAGTAGTTCTCCCACCGCTACCTTAGTCGATATAGCAAAACGTAAGGTACCAAAGCATGGGATCCGGGCAACCCAACATTTGACCCAAGACATGATTCGGAGCTGATGCATATAATGCTATAAGTTCAGGGTGTCGCACTATCGAAAGTGTTCAGACTTCTTGCGCCGTATTACGGGGTAAACGAGAGCCCCTGGCGTACTGACCGCACCCGAGCGTGCAGGTGCGGAATGTCGTAAATGGACATATAAGAGAAAGAGAAAAACTTAAATAATGCAATGATAGATTAATAATATGCATTGTTATTTGCATAATATGTCGAAGCGTACTGGTACAAGTAGTGCAATAAGCATAAAGTAGGACAATTCAAAATGTCCTATCCTAAGGCAAGCTACACATAAATAGTGAAAAGCGGGTATGTCAAGTATTACTAGAGACCACCTGGCGGTTCCCGTGTTCATCCTAGCTTCTTGTCGCCTTGGTTGTTGCTTTCGGAATGTGTCCGGCAATCGGACTGCCGGAAAGGGCTTCCGAAGTGTTAGGCCCTGAAAGGGAAAAGGAATGTCAAAGGTATATAGCCCCTGGTGTGGTTAAGCCATAATGCGGGGCGTGTCCTGATTGCGCCCCGCCTATGTCCATGGTATTTTCAATGCGTAGTTATGTACGCGCGGCACAAATTTCGTCGCTGCACTAGGACTGGGACGGGGGCCGGTTTGCTAGGCGAGCGTTGATCGCGCCAGGCGATCCTGTTGCAGATTGTTCCAGACTCGCTTGAAGGTGTCCGGGGGCTGTAACGCCGAATGAGTGGTCTGCCTGAACAGGCTACTTTGTGCCTCTGCTGCAAGGGCCGCAGTGCGCTCTTCTATATGGAGCGAGCGTTCTGTGTTTCCATTTACTGTTATGACCCCGCGGGGTCCTGGCATCTTGAGCTTGAGGTATGCGTAATGCGGCACTGTGTTGAATTTTGCAAATGATGTCCGTCCGAGCAGTGCATGATAGCCACTGCGAAATGGGACGATGTCGAAGATTAACTCTTCGCTTTGGAAGTTATACGGTGATCCGAAGACCACTTCCAGTGTGATTGAGCCTGTGCAATGAGCCTCTACACCTGGGATGACGCCTTTAAAGGTGGTTTTGCTGGGTTTGATCCTTGAGGGATCGATACCCATTTTTCGCACTGTATCCTGATAAAGCAGGTTCAGGCTGCCGCCGCCGTCCATAAGGACTCGAGTGAGGTGAAATATGTCAATGATGGGATCTAGGACCAGTGCGGCAGATCTGCCATGACAAATGCTAGTGGGGTGGTCCCTGTGATCTAAGGTGATCGGACAAGCAGACCATGGGTTGAACTTCGGGGCGACGGGCTCCATCGCGTAAACGTCCCTTAGTGCACGCTTCCGCTCCCTCTTGGGAATGTGGGTTGCGTATATCATGTTCACTGTCTTCACTTGTGGGGGAAACCCCTTCTGTCCTCCTGGGTTCGGCGGCCGGGGCTCCTCCTCGTCATCGCTATGTAGCCCCTTGTCCTTATTTTCGACATTTAACTTGCCGGCCTGCTTGAACACCCAGCATTCTCTATTGGTGTGATTGGCTAGCTTGTCAGGGGTGCCATGGATTTGACACGAGCGGTCCAGTATGCGATCCAGACTGGACGGAGCCGAAGTATTTCTTTTAAATGGCTTTTTCTGCTGACCGGATTTAGAGCCTCTGAATCCGGCATTGACTCCCGTATCTTCGGTGTTATCACTGTTATTGCGGCGCTTTGGTCTATTACGACGCTGCCTACCATTAACGTCTTTGGTATCCGAGGTATCCGGATTCCTTGATGTGTTGTTGCTGCGAGCCAGCCAGCTGTCCTCGCTCGCGCAAAAGCGGGTCATGAGTGTTGTGAGGGCTGCTATAGATTTCGGCTTCTCCTGGCCGAGGTGGCGGGCGAGCCACTCCTTGCGGATGTTATGCTTGAATGCCGCTAGGGCTTCTGCATCCGGACAGTCTACAATTTGATTTTTCTTAGTCAGGAACTGTGTCCAGAATTGTTTGGCTGATTCCCCTGGCTGCTGGGTTATGTGCCTCAAGTCATCAGCATCTGGTGGCCGCACATAAGTGCCCTGGAAGTTATCAAGAAATGCATTTTCCAAATCCTCCCAACTGCCAACGGAATCTGCTGGCAAGCTATTCAGCCAATGCCGAGCTGGTCCTTTGAGTTTTAGTGGGAGGTACTTGATGGCATGTAGATCGTCACCGCGAGCCATGTGGATGTGAAGGAGGAAATCCTCAATCCATACAACATGATCTGTTGTGCCGTCGTATGATTCGATATTTACGGGGTTGAAACCCTCCGGGAATTCATGATTCATAACTTCATCAGTGAAGCATAGTGGGTGTACGGCGCCTCTGTGCCGGGCTATATCCCGACGTAGTTCGTATGAGTCTTGTCTGCTGTATTCGGCCCGGCAGGATTTACTCTTGGTGTATCCGACGCGACGATCATCGTCCCGTGTGGGCGCACGTGCTCATGTCCCGTATATTGACCTTGCGATTTTTGCCTTACTGTCCAAGATGTCTCACAGGTCCTCTGTGTTGCCCCAGGCCTTAGTATTTTTGACTGAGTGGCGACGGGGTGTGGTCTGAACTTTAGGCTAAAACGCCTCTCTAGCTCAGCCGCGTAGTGGCTGGTCAGCCGCATCATACACTGGTGAATGAGGTTTCAATGCTTCCTCCTTGAGGTGAGGTAGCAACCTGTGTTTTGGGTAACTCTTGGACGGGCGCTCGAGTTCATGCTCCTTGGCCGCAAGGACTTCGGTCCATCTGTCTGCTAGCAAGTCTTGATCAGCTTGAAGCTGTTGATGTTTCTTCTTTAGGCTACTTGCCGTGGCCATAAGCCGGCGCTTGAAGCGCTCTTGCTCGACGGGGTCCTCAGGCACGATAAACTCGTCGTCGCCGAGGCTCGCCTCGTATTCGGAGAGAGGCATGTAATTGTCCTCCTCCGGTTCTCCATCTGCTGCCTGCTCTGGGGGGCTAGCTTGTTCGTCCTCTAGCTCTGCACCGTGCTGGAGGGGATTGTTGTTGTCTTCGGCGCTATCCGGAGTGTTATTATCTCCTGTGACGGTATCACTGCTCTTGCTGTGGCGGGACTTAGAGCGGCGTCGCTGACGTCGGCGCTTGGGTTGCTTCTTGGAGGGGTCATCCTCCACTTTCTCGTCGCCATTGGCTTCTTTGGGGGTGTCCACCATGTGTATATCATATGATGAGGTGGCGGTCCAGTGCCCCGAGGGCGGTGGATCCTGTTCGTCTCCGGCCTCGTCGTCCATACCGTCGAAGTCTTTGGAGCCGAAGTCGAGCATGTCGGTTAAGTCGTCGACAGTGGCTACTAAGTGGGTGGTGGGTGGGCAGCGAATTTTTTCGTCGTTCGCATCCCATTCTAGCCGGACATAATTTGGCAAAGGTTCTCCTGACCAGGAGAGAGACCTTAACGAATTTAGCACATCCCCGATGGGTGAGTGCTGAAAGATGTCCGCGGAGGTGAACTCCATGATCGGCGCCCAGTCGGCTTGACGGGCACGGATATGAGCGGCTCGGAGTCTATGGACGGAGATGAATCCAGTGGTTTGGCGACACGGCTCTCGTAAGGGGTGAAGTCAGTATCTGGCTCTATCGCCACTAAGAGCGCTGCCTCCATGGCGGGGTCCATCCCTCCGCTCTCAGATGGCGCGACTTGCTCCGGATTGATGGACGGAGTAGATGTGGATGCGATCTCCCGAACATTGTCCGACGACAGAGTTACGTCATGCTCATCAAGACTGTACGGTGCGTCCGACATGGGCCCGAATCCATCGAAGATCAAGTCTCCATGGATGTCAGCCGTGTAGTTCAAGTTTCCAAATCTGACCTGATGGCCAGGGGCGTAGCTCTCAATCTGCTCCAGATGGCCAAGCGAATTGGCCCGCAGTGCAAAGCCACCGAATACGAAGATCTGTCCGGGGAGGAAAGCCTCACCCAGGACCGCATCGCTAGTGATGATCATAGTTGCCATCAAGCCTTATGGTGACGACACAGTGGAACTCTCAATGAAAGCACCAATGTCGGTGTCAAAACCGGCGGATCTTGGGTAGGGGGTCCCGAACTGTGCGTCTAAGGCGGATGTTGGGGAACGTAGTAATTTCAAAAAAATTCCTATGCACACGCAAGATCATGGTGATGCATAGCAACGAGAGGGGAGAGTGTTGTCCACGTACCCTCGTAGACCGAAAGCGGAAGCGTTAGCACAACGCGGTTGATGTAGTCGTACGTCTTCACGGCCCGACCGATCAAGCACCGAAACTATGACACCTCCGAGTTCTAGCACACGTTCAGCTCGATGACGATCCCCGGACTCCGATCCAACAGAATGTCGGGGAAGAGTTCCGTCAGCACGACAGCGTGGTGACGTTCTTGATGTTCTACTGTCGCAGGGCTTCGCCTAAGCACCACTACAATATTATCGAGGACTATGGTGGAGGGGGGCACCGCACACGGCTAAGAGATCAATGATCAACTGTTGTCTCTGGGGTGCCCCCCTGCCCTTGTATATAAAGGAGCAAGGGGGAGGAGGTGCGGCCAGGCAAGGGGCATGCCAGGAGGAGTCCTACTCCTCCTGGGAGTAGGACTCCCCCCTTTCCATGTTGGACTAGGACTTGGGAGGGAAGGAGAGAGAGGGAAAAGGA